>NW_027332007.1:300000-390114 GCF_048418815.1 Hemitrygon akajei | reverse complement strand
GCATTCTCCCTCTCCACCTGGCCATTCCCCCGGGGATTATCGTGGTGCGACTAGTAGCTATGCCCCTAGCAAGCAGGAACCGACGCAACTCGTCACTCATAAAGGAGGACCCTCTATCACTGTGGACATAGCAGGGATATCCGAACAGTGTGAAGAGCTGGCGCAGGACTTTTATGACCGACGTGGTAGTAGTGTCGGGGCAGGGAACGGCAAAGGGGAATCGCGAGTACTCGTCAATAATACTGAGAAAGTAGACATTGCGGTCGGTGGAGGGAAGGGGGCCCTTAAAGTCAATACTCAGTCGCTCAAAAGGGCGGGTGGCCTTGACAAGCTGCGCAGTGTCAGGACGGTAGAAGTGCGGTTTGCACTCAGCGCAGATCTGGCAGTCCCTGGTCATCGTCCTGATGTCCTCCAGGGAGTACGGCAGGTTCCGGGCTTTAACGAAGTGATAAAACCGGGTGACCCCCGGGTGGCAAAGTTGGGCATGAAGGGCATACAGCTGGTCGAGCTGGGCACTAGCACACGGTCCCCGGGATAGGGCATCAGACGGTTCATTGAGCCTGCCAGGCCGGTACAGGATATCGTAAGTATAGGTGGAGAGTTCTATTCTCCATCGCAAAATTTTATCATTTTTGATTTTGCCCCGCTGTTGGCTGCTGAACATGAACGCAACCGAGCGCTGGTCGGTCAGCAAGGTGAACCTTCTGCCGGCGAGATAGTGCCTCCAGTGCCGAATAGCTTCCACTATGGCCTGGGCTTCTTTCTCCACCGTGGAGTGCCGAAGTTCAGAGCCTTGAAGGGTACGAGAAAAAACCGCCACTGGTCTGCCTTCCTGATTGAGGGTAGCAGCCAGTGCGACGTCAGAGGCGTCACTCTCTACTTGGAAGGGAATGGTCTCGTCTACCGCATGCATCGTTGCTTTGGCAATGTCCCCTTTAATGCAGCTGAAGGCCGCGCGGGCCTCGGCAGAGAGGGGAAACGTGGTAGACTTAACCAGGGGGCGGGCCTTGTCTGCGTAATGGGGAACCCATTGGGCGTAATAGGAAAAAAAACCCAGGCACAGCCGGAGGGCCTTGAGAGTAGTGGGAAGAGGGAGTTCTAACAGGGGGCGCATACGGTCGGGGTCAGGGCCAATGACCCCGTTCTCCACGACATACCCAAGGATAGCGAGTCGTGTGGTTCCGAACACACACTTGTCCTTGTTATAAGTGAGGTTCAAAGCATTGGCCACCTGGAAAAAACGTTGGAGGTTGGCGTCATGGTCCGACCAGTCGCGACCACAGATGGTGATGTTATCTAGATAGGGAAATGTGGCCGTCAGTTTGTACTGGTCCACCATCCGGTCCATCTCCCTCTGGAAGACTGAGACCCCATTTGTGACACCAAATGGGACGCACAGAAAGTGATAGAGCCTGCCACCCGCCTCGAAGGCGGTGTAGGGGCGGTCCTCTGGGCGGATGGGGAGCTGGTGATAAGCGGATTTCAGATCAATTGTCGAGTACACCTTGTACTGAGCTATCTGGTTGACCATATCCGCGATGCGGGGTAGGGGGTACGCGTCAAGCTGCGTGAATCTATTGATGGTCTGGCTGTAGTCCACAACCATCCTATTTTTCTGCCCAGTCCGAACAACGACCACCTGGGACCGCCATGGGCTTGTGCTTGGCTCAATGATCCCCTCCCTGAGCAGCCGCTGCACCTCTGAATGAATAAAGGCCCTGTCCCCCGCACTGTACCTCCTACTTTTAGTTGCCACAGGTTTACAGTCGGGGGTCAGGTTGGTGAACAGCGATGGGGGAGGGATCTTGAGGGTGGAGAGGTTGCAAATAGTGTCAGCAGCACAGCTATCGGCATGGTGCTGGGCGGGATGTGGGGTTCGGGGTGTATGTGCGTGTGGTAACGGAGTAAATGGCGAAGTCCCACCAAACTGAGGATTCCTGACAGTGAGTGGTGGGTGGGGCCCGTCATATGCCATAGTCACACTTTCGAGATGGCTCTGGAAGTCCAGCCCCAATAGCACAGGTGCGCACAGCCGAGGCATGACCAGGAACGCAAAGTTCCGATATTCTGTGCCCTGCACCACCAATGTCGCTACACAACCCACCCGGATGTCTGTGGAATGCGACCCTGAAGCCAAGGTGATCTTCTGACGGACCGGCCGTGTCACGAGTCCGCAGCGTTTCACTGTGGCCGGGTCAATAAAACTCTCAGTGCTGCCCGTGTCAAACAGGCAGCTAGTCCTGTGCCCCTCCACCAGGGTGTCCATCATCGACCTTGCGAGCTGGTGCGGAGCGCTTTGATCGAGGGTCACGGAAGCCAGCGTAGAACGGGGCGTGTCGGGGGCGGGGCCTGGGGACGCCGGCAAAGTTGGCCGCTCACATCCGGGCATGCAAGATGGCGAGGCGTGGGCGGGGCCTGGTGACACCGGCAAAGATGGTTGTCCACATCCGGTCATGCAAAATGGCGGCCCCCAGGTCTCAGACGCAGTGCTGCTCGACCCCGGGCGCGGTTTAGATTTACAGACCTTGGCGAAATGGCCCTTCTTCCCACAGCTGGAACAAGTCGCGTCGCGAGCCGGACAGCTGTTCCTGGCATGTTTCAGAAGCCCACAAAAGTAACAGAGTTTCATACCTGGCGAATTCGTGGGGTTTGAGATACCGCGACTGGCAGCGGCGTTGGCGAATTCGCTCGGAACCGGGGAATCGCTCGGTTGGACTTCTTCGGCGTACAGCTGCGCAGCCTCTATCGTATCGGCCGTCTCTATCGCGGAGCGTAAGGTAAGATCAGCTTTTTCCAGCAGCCGCTGGCGGATACACACTGACCGGACCCCAGTCACAAAAGCGTCTCGGACCAAGAGTTCCTTATGCTGTTCCGCTGTGAGCGCTTGGCAGTCACAAGCCCGCGCGAGTGTCTGTAGTTCGCGGAGAAATTCAGCAGTCGACTCCGTAGGCCGCTGTTTTCGTGTTGCCAAGCGGTGCCGTGCATAAACTGGATTTACTGGCCGCAGGTACTGTCTTCGGAGGGCGGCAAGCGTCTCCTCGTAGGTGGATATGTCCCTGATGAACGAATAAAATTTTGGGGCGACCCTCGAGAAGAGAAGTTTGTGCCGAACAGCCGAGTCGGTGGCACGAACCTCCTCTAAGTACGATTGGAAGCACACCAGCCAGTGTTCAAAGGCAAGAGCTGCTCCAGAGTCTCGGGGGTCCAAGTCTAGGCGTTCTGGGCGTAAAGCGGTTTCCATGTTGTAACTTTCAGTCAATAAAATTGATGCACCATCAATAACTCACGCCGAGACTTAGGAAGTGAGATATCGGCTTTTATTGACTGAAGAACAACACTACATCCTGGGGAAAATGAGGGAGAGCAGCAGGCCACAGTCGCCTTTATACAGGGGTCTGTGGGAGGAGCCACAGGGGCAGTCAGCAGGGTCTTGGGAGGAGCCACAGGAGCAGTCAGACAGGTATATCTAGTTCACCACAACCAGTGCCCAAGCTCTTCTGTCAGCAAGGACCTGAGCCCACTGTAATTTCCCTGTATCCACAATAGGTCACAATGCAATCTCATCGGCTCCTCACGTGGCTTTGGATTACCTTGACAATACAAATACTTACATCAGAATGCTCTTTCTCGACCAGAGCTCAGCGTGTAATGCAATCATTTCTACAGTTCTGATCAAAAGGCTCGAACGGCTGGGCCTTTCTACCTCCCTCTGCAACTGGATCCTTGATTTCCACACCGGAAAACCACAATTGTTGAGGATTGGATATAACAACTGCACATCACCAGCGACACGGCTATTGTTGACAGATTTTCAGGTGGTGAAGAGAAGGCAAACAGGAGCGAGATATATCACCTGGATGAGTGGTGTTGCAGCAACAAACTTGCACTCAACATCGGTATGATCAACAAACTAACTGTGGACTTCTGAATGGGTAAGATGAGGTCACACACACACCAATCGTCATTGATCAGTCAGCAGTGGAAAGAGTGAACAACTTCATGTCCCTGTGTGTCAACATCTCTGAGGATCTATCCAGGGCCCAGCATATCGATGCAGTAACAAAGAATGCACGGTAGCAGCTATATTTCATTAGGAGTTTGACGAGATTATGGATGTGACCAAAGACTTGCAGATTTCTACAGATGTACCTGTTGGCCAGAAAGAATGACAATCTTCAAATCAGTGAATTCAAATGAATCAAGGACAGTGGAAACGGTCTTTGTTCTTGCCGTGTGCTTGGGGGGGGATGGAGGCTGTCATTTTGTGAAGACACTCTATTCATCATTTTGTGAGCTTGACATGCTGGGCTTGATTAGTCTTTTAAAGAAGGCACAAAGACTCTTCAGGTAATCTGCTGGACTGGAGGTCATTTCCAAATAAGGAATTATTTGTGAGGTGTTCTTTGGTTGGCTATAACATGCAGGATTGTGAATGCCTGAGCAGATTCGAGCTCATTGCTGACTGATGCCTAAAAAGCCATGAGCAAAAATTGCAAAGGGGCTGGACTGATGTTCAGTTGAGTGAGTGAGTGTGTGTGTGTGTGTGTGTGTGTGTGTGTGTGTGTGTGTGTGTGTGTGTGTGTGTGTGTGTGTGTGTGTGTGTGTCTGTGTCTGTGTCTGTGTCTGTGTGTGTGTTTGTGTGTGTTTGTGTGTGTGTGTGTGTGTGTGTGTGTGTGTGTGTGTGTGTGTGTGTTTGCGTGTAGGCTGTTGTCAGACTAGACTCTTGGCATTCAGGAGTCCGAAAGCTTGGGGGAAGAAACTTTTACACAGGCTGTTCGTGAGAGCCCAAATGCTTCGGTACCTTTTGCCAGATATCAGGAGGGAGAAGATTTTGTATGAGTGGTGCGTGGGGTCGCTCAGAAGGCTGGTAGCTTTGCAGATGCAGCGTGTTGTGTAATTGTCGGTAGCGGCGGGAAGACAGACCCCGATGATCCCTTCAGCTGACCTAACTATCCGCTGCTGGGTTTTGCAATACGAGATGGTGCAGTTTCCGAACCAGGCAGTAATGCAGCTGCTCAGGATACTCTCGATGCATCCTCTGTAGAATGTGGTGAGGATGGGGGTGTGGGAGATGGTCTTTTCTCAGCCTTTGAAGAAAGTAGAGACGTTGCTGGGCTTTCTTTGCAATGGAGCTGGCGTTGAGGGACCAAGTGAGATTCTCCGCCAGGTGAACACTAATAAATATGGTGCTCTTACCGATCTCTACGGAGGAGCAGTCGATGTTCAGCGGAGAGCGGTCGCTCATTGTCCTCCTGAAGTCAATTTTAGTTTGTTCACATTCAGCGATAGTTTGTTGGCTCTGCACCAGTCTGTTAGCCACTGCACCTCCTCACTGTAAGCTGACTCATCTTTCTTAGAGATGCGTCCCACTACGGTCCCCATAACATTTTGTCCCCATCCAGTCCACCCAGACCTCAGCATTTCATCGAGGTTCCTGTTCCCAGAGTCACCAGCCTTCCATTGAGAACAGGCCCAGAGACACCAAATGCCCCTCCTACATCAAACGCTTCATTCCAAAATCACTCTTGTGAACTTTGTAAACAACAACTCTAATGTGCACATTTTCGTGTATAACAGACAATTTGGTGGCAGGACAATTTATTGAGAAAACTTAAGCCTGCACCATTCCAGAGAATCAACCCAAGTTTTACAGTGAAATGATCCACGTTTCCTGGGAAATGGACTTGTGTAAGACGCTCAATTTAAATTTATTCCCATGCAGGACAGAGTTTGCATAACTTCTCATTCTAGCTCATGTCCTACAACCTCTATCCAACCACCCGACCGGAAACCTGCTTTACTGCAGATGGAGGAACATTCAGCCTCATCTGCAGAAGAACAAAGCTGGGCCAAAGCCAAACCCTAACACTGCCAGTTCCATAATCCTGGAGCCCCCATTCCAAGATTATAGCCCAAGCAGCAACACTCTCAGGACTCTTTCGTGCTGGTAAGGTGCTGCAGTGACTTGGCTATTCCCTGTTTTAAAATTAACGCCCCGTCATCCCAAACAGAACTTGAACCTGATGATGCTCTCAATGGTTAGGGAACCGGAATATCGGTCACCAGCGAGTGAGAATATGTTTTAACTGTTCTGCAGCATATACATTGAGAACATTATTCCATTTTCTTATTGCTGAGTAGGATCTAGAGCAGCAATTCGCTGCCACATTTCCTTCAGTGTAACAAGAAAGAAATGATTTTAATAATAACATTGAAGATAAATCGCTGGCAACTCAGTGCAGGTTTTATTTTTCTTTTGGTGCGCAAATATTGACTGACTGCAAGGTGTCTTTGACATCCTGAGCAGATCTGCGTATATGCAATCCCTAGCTACAGTACATTCATTAGTTATCTCCTCATCCAACACAGACATCTTATTCCATACAGTAAATTCCCAAAGCATCTTTGCATCCATACCTGCTCCTGAGGCCACTGAGGGGCTGTGACCAGGGAGCGATAAAAATGTTCAACACTCCTTGCAATGCTGGTAGGCTGTTACCATGGTGATGGAGGAAGTGGCTCAACAGAACTAACGGAAAATAGGAAATAAGTAACAACCTCACATGCTCTGTTTCATTATGACAAAAATGAATATTGAGCTCTAACATTTCAGTGGTAGTTTTAAACCTGTCTCGAGGTGCCTCCAGTACATGTGTTGATCTGCTGGTCGTTCCATCTCTGGAGAACTTCCAGTAATGCAGAAGCTGTTTCAAAATCAAAACAGGTTGTTGGATGTTGCCTGTTGGCTCTAAATGTCCACTATGGGCTATTTCAAAAGACATCACACAATACATTGTGGTGATAATCATGAATTTCACTCTTTTTTCAATTAAGTGGTTACAAATTCCGTCATATTCTTTTTCTGCATGTAACGTATAATTACGATCAGCCCCCGGCATTGATACAGGTGCAATTCAGATCCTGCTACCGACAGTATGATGGAAGGGGACGTCCCCAGATACAATTGAATGGGTTCAGATGGTGATCTCAGATCCTAGACTCCCTGCTGTTGAAAACATCTTGTCCATATCCAATCTACCCAGACCGCAGGATTGCATTGAGGTTGCTGTTCCCAGAGTCACCGTCCTTCCATTGAGCACAGGCCCAGAGACACTAAAAGCCCCTCCTACACCATTTTTTTTCATTCCAGAATCACTCAGGAACTTTGTAAACAACAACTGTATTGTGCACATCTCCATGGATAACAGACAGTTTGGTGGCAGGATAATTCATTGAGAAAACGTGTGGTTTTCTCACCGCCCCAATAACTGTCACAAAATTTCTCCTGAGGATCAGCGTTCTCATCTACCAATGGAGCCGAAAGAGATGGGGAGATTTTTAATAACTTCTCTGTGCCTATATTTACCTGGGAGTCGGGCCATGGATTGTATACAGATTGCATAACAGGTGCTAGCTGTGTTGACATGAATTAGGATGGATAAATACCCAATGCCTGACAAGGTGTCCCTCGGACCTTGCGGCAGGCTAGCGTAGAGACTGCAAGAGCCCTGGCAGACAAAGGTTTCAAGGGTACATTTAATGTCAGAGAAATACATACAATATACATCCTTGGCAAACATGTTGCTGGTATTTATAGAAGTAAGTTACAGGGGTTCGCAAGCTTCTTTATACCATGGATCCCTAACATTATCCGTGGGGTCCGTTGGGGACCCCTGCTAGAGGTATGCAAACTATGATGGTATAAATAGGGAGAAGGCATGTTGGCGTCCGTCCCTTAGGTTGGTTGCGTGGGTTTAGGGTGAAAATTGAACTATTTAAGGGGAATCTGAGGGAGACTGCTTCACTCAGAGAGTGGAATGCGGAATCTGGCGATCTACGGAGCGTTCCCTGTATTTTCTCCTTCTTGTTTTAAATTTCATACAACTGTAGATTTTTCTTCTTCATTTTATTGCGCAGATTGTAACTGATTGCAAAATGTCAGCAACACCCCAAGCTGTGTAAATCCCACCCCATTCCACCGGTTTGTTAGTTCTGAGTCCATTCCGGACCTGGTGTAATACATCCCATACACAGTCAATGCTCACGGCATCCCTTCCTCCCACCATCACTCTGTTACCCTTGCTCTGCGATGACCACAGAGCCATAAATATGTTCAACACTTCCTGCAGCTCTGGTGTGCTGTTACCCTAGAAATGGAGGGAATGGCACTCCAAACTTAACCGAAAAGGGAATTAAGAAACTCTACATCATTTGCTGTGAGTGCCATTGTGACACATATTAGCACTGCAGCCATTTTGAAATGAAGAAACTAAAATTGTCAACAATTTCCCATTTTTAGTGTAGATTTCCCCCATTTTGAGGTTCTTCCTGTTTTCCACCGACTGAAAGACAGGGGACAGTGGGAGCGGGGTGGATTTCCACACACAGTTTGAACACCAAACTCACGGGTCTCTTTCTGTTGCAAACACGGAACAGCCCATTTACTTTCAGCCTCTATCTGAGAGGGATGGAATGGGAACACATCCTCTCCCCAGATTAGCAGTCATTAATTCCAAAGGAACTCCAGAAACAAACATCTGAGCTTAGAAAATAAATACTGGCTCAACACCTCAAAACCCCTGAGCAGCTTCATCCTCGGGTGCATTGTACTTGGAGAAAAGGCTTGGATCCCAGGACCCAACCTCACAGGGTCACACAGCTGAATCTGCTACTCACCGACCCCGGAAACCTGCCCGCCCCAACAGACAGGATCTCCCGGTTGCCATCCACATTAACTCTCCTTCACATTCCCATCTGGATATGTCCATACATGGCCTCCTCTACTGCCATGATGAGGCCAAACTCAGGCTGGAGGAGCAACACCTCATCTACCGTCTGGGTTGTCTCCAGCCCCTTGGTATGAACATTGAATTCTCCGAATTCCGGTAATTACCTCCCTCCCTCCTCCCCATTCCACTTTCACACTGCCTCCTCTTCCAGCTCCCTATCACCTCTCTCATAACTCTGCCTTGTTCTGCTACCCATAGTGCTTTCCCCTTACATTTCTTCTTCACCTTTCCTGCCTATCCCCTCCCTGCTTCCCCTCCCCCACCCCTTGATCTTTCCTCTGTGGTTTTTCACCTGGTACCTATCAGCCTTCTCCTTCCCACCTTCCCCCCACCTTCTTTATGGGGCCCCTGCCCCCTCCTTCTTCAGTCCTGACGAAGGGTCTCGGCCCGAAACGTTGACTGCTCGTTTCCACAGATGCTGCCCGACCTGCTGAGTTCCTCCAGCTTGTTGTACGTGTTCATTGGACCACAGCATCTGCAGTGTACTTTGTGTTTACTATCCGGAAGCCTCAGACATCGTCCCCACATCTCACAGCGAGTGGTGTACATAGAACATAGAAAACCTACAACACAATACATGCCCTTCGGCCCACAATGCTGTGACGAACTTGTACTTCTTTTATAAATTACCTAGAGTTATCCATAGCCCTCTGTGTTCCTAAGCTCCATGCACCTATCCATAGACCCTTCAAAGTCCCTATCGTATCCGCCTCCACCACCGTCTCCGGTAGCCCATTCCATGCACTCACCACTCTCTGAGTAACAATATTACCCCTGACATCTTCTCTGTACCTACTTCCCAGCACCTTAAAACTGTGCCCTCTGGTGTTATCCGTTTCAGCCCTGCGAACCCACCCTGTTTCTGACTACCCACCCTGTGATCTGACTACACACACGATCAATGCCTCTCATCGTCTTATACACCTCTATCAGATCACCTCTCATCCTCCGTCGCTCCAAAGAGAAAAGACCGAGTTCACTCAACGTATTCTCATAAGGCATGCTCCCCAATCCAGGCAACATCCTTGTAAGTCTTCTTCGCACCCACTCTGGTTTCCACATCCTTCCTGTACTGATGCAACCAGAATTAAGCACACTACTCCAAATGTGGTCTGACCAGGGTCCTATATTGTTGAAACATTACATCTCGGCTCCTAAACTCAGTCCCACGGTTGATGAAGGCCAATGCACCGTATGCCTTTTTAACCACAGAGTCAAGATTCGAGCAGCAGTGTAGCAGCTTTAAGTATCCTATGTACTCGGACACCTAGATCCCTCTGATCCTCCACACTGCCAAGAGCCTTACCATTAATTCTATATTCTGCCATCATATTTGACTACCAAAATGAACCACCTCAGACCTATCTGGTTTGAACTTCATCTGCCACCTTTCAGCCCGGTTTTGCATCTTATCGATATCCCGCTGTAACCTCTGACAGCCCTCCACACAATCCATAACATCCCCAACCGTGTTCTCAGCAAATTTACTAACCCATCCCTCCACTTTCTTATTCAGGTCATTTATAAAATTCACGAAGAACAGATTCCTGGGACCCACCACTGGTCACCGACCTCCATGCAAAATATGACCCGTCTACAACCACTATTTGCCTTCTGTGGGCAAGCCAGTTGGATCCACAAAGCAATGTCCCCTTGGATCCCATGCCTCCTTACTTTCTCAATAAGCCTTGTATGGGGTACCTTATCAAATGCCTTCCTGAAATCCATATACACTGCATCTACTGCTCTATCCTCATGTGTTTAGTCACATCGTCAAAAATTCAGTCAGTCTCATAATGCACAAACTGCTTTTGACAAAGTAATGTTGACTATTCCTAATCATATTATACCTCTCCAAATGTTCATAAATCCTGCCTCTCAAGATCTTTTCCGTCAACTTAACAACCACTGAAGTATGACTCACTAGCCTACAATTTCCTGGGCTATCTGTACTCCATTTCTTGAATAAGAGAACAATATCCCCAACCCACCCATCATCCGGAATCTCTGTTCCCATTGATGATGCAAAAATCATCGGCAGAGGCTCAGCAATCTCCTTCCTCGCCTCCTACAGTAGCCTGGGGTAAATCTCATCCGGTCCCGGCGAATTACCCAGCTTGATCCTTTCCAAATGCTGAAGCCCATCCTCTTTCTTAATATCCATATGCTCAAGCTTTTCAGTCGGCTGTAAGTCATCCCTACAATCGTCAAGATCATTTTCTGAAGTGAATACTGAAGGAAAGTATTCATTCAGTACCTCTGCAATCTCCTCCGGTTCCAGACACATTTTTCTACTGTTACACTTGATTGGTCCTATTCTCTCGCGTCTTATCCTTTTGCTCTTCACAATTTTGTAGAATGCCTTGAGGCTTTCTTTCAACTAAACCACCAATGCCTTCTCATGGCCCCTTCTGGTTCCGCTAATTTAATTCTTCAGCTCTTTCCTGCTACCCTTATATTATTCTAGATGTCTATTATTACCAGATTTTTGAATCTTTCATAAGCATTTCTTTGCTTCTTGACTAAATTTTCAACAGACTTTATACACCACAGTTCCTGTACCCTACCATCCTTTCCCTGTCTCATTGGAAATTATCTATGCAGATCTCCTAAGGCTCCTGTACCTCCTTCCTGATGGCTGCGGGGTGTAATAACTGTCCCTGAACCTGATGGTGTGGGACTTGAGGCTCCTGTACCTTCTCCCTGAACATTTTCCACATTTCGGCCGTCCATTTCCCTGAGAACATCTGTTCCCATTTTATGCTTCCAAGTTCCTGACTGATAGCCTCATATTTCTCCTTACTCCAAATGAACGCTTTCATAACTTGTCTATTCCTATCCCTTTCCAATGTTATGGTAAAGGAGATAGAATTGTGATCACTATCTCCTAAATGCTCTCCCACTGAGAGATCCCATTTCGCAATATCAGATCAAGAACAGCCTCTCTTCCTATTGGCTTATCTACGTTTGTACATATTGTATCAAGAAACCTTCCTGAACACACCTAACAATCTCCACCTCATCTAAACCCCTTGCTCTAGGGAGCTGCCAATCAATATTTGGGAAATTAATGTCTCGCAACACGATGACCCTGTTATTATTACAGCATACCAGAATCTGTCTTCCTGTATGCTCCTCGATGTCCTTGTTACTATTGGGTGGTCTATAAAAACACTCAGTAGAGGATTTGCCCCTTTTCTCTTCCTAAATTCCACCCAGAGAGTCTCAGTAGACAATCGCTCCAAGGATATACGGTGTATCGGAAAGATAGGTTAGTAGGCAGAGGGAAGTGGTGTGGACCTGCGTATAACAAATAATATTAAATCATGTGAAAGGGATGACATAGGATCGGAAGGTGTAGAGTCTGTGTGGGTTGAATTATGAAATGGCAAGGGTGAAATGACCCTAATGACAATTTTATACCGGTCTCGAAACAGCAGCAGCATTACAGATTACAGCAAGGGATAGAAAAAGCGTGTCAGAAGGGCAATGTTATGATAATCGCTGGGGAATTTAACATGAAAGTGGATTGGGAATACCAGGTTAGTGCAAGGAAGAGAATTTGTAGAATGTTTAAGGGATAGCTTTTTAGAATAGTTTGTTGTTGAGCCCACTGGGGCATCGGCTGTGTTGCATTGGGGTGTTGTGCAATGATCCGGAGGTCATTAGAGAGCTTAAGGTTAAGGGACCCTTAGGGAACAGTGATCTCAATATAATCGAGTTCACTTTGAAATTTGAGAAGGAGAAACTGAATTCTAATGTATCGTTATTTCAGTGGAATGAGGCAAATTACAATGGGATGAGCAGGGAACCGGCCAAGGTTGACGGGAAAAGGACAGTAGCAGGAAGGACAGCAGAGCAGCAATGGCTGGAGATTCTGCGAAAAGTGAGGGAAGTGCAAAACAGCGAGATTGCAAATAGGAAGATAATTTCGAATGGAAGGAGGACACTGTCGTGGCTGACAGGTGAAGACAGAGCGAATGTTAAAGCAAAACCCGAGGCCATAGAAGGAAGCCGAAGCTAGTGATAGATAGAGTATTGGAAAGCTTTTAAAAACTTGCATAAGGAAACTAAGAAGGTCATTGGGAAAGAAGAGATGAATTATGAAAAGAACCTGGCGACTAATTTGAAAGAAGCTACTAAGAGGTTTTTTTTTAGTATATAAAGCTTAAAAGAGAGTTGAGGGTAGATATAGGAATAATAGAAAATGACGCCGGAGATATTGTAATCAGAGGCCAAGTGGAAGACATCTGCAGTATACCCAACATTTAAGAATGCCAGGGAAGCGGATTATGTGCAGTGAAAATTACGACTGAGCAAGTGCTCAGGAAGTTTAATAGTCTGAATAGTCTGAGGGTGATGCCATGCACCCTTCGGTTCTGTGTGACCGTTGCAGAAGGAAGAGAAGGAGCGAAGGGCTCATGAGATAATTGGCAGGGACAAATAAAAGGACGGGTAACTGAAGAGGAGCGGCCAGTGGTGTGAGTGGCTCAGGGTAGGAGTGGAGCTTTGAGGCTTTGGCTCTAGAGGTTTCGGCGAGCATAGGCTGAGGACGAGTTTGCTCCCAGTGAGGTAAGGCCGGGTAAGTTTCTTTAATTAATTTAATTAACTTCGGAGTAGGAAATGGAGGGAGCAGTTAGGGTATTGGAGTGCTCCGTTTGCAGTCTGTGGGAAGTCAGGGCGAGCACTGTTGTCCCTGATGACTACACCTGCAAAAGGTGCATCCAGCTGCAGCTCCTGACAAACCGAATTAGGGAGATGGAGCTGGAGCTGGATGAATGTCGGATCATTCGGGAGGCAGAGGCAGAAATAGACAGGAGTTTCAGGGAGATAGTTACCCCTAAGAGTCAGGAGGCCGGTAGCTGGCTGACTGTCAGGAGAGGGAAGGGGAATAGACAGGAAGAGCAGAGCACTCCTGTGGCCGTTACCATCAACAATAAGAATACCGCTTTGGATACTGTTGGTGGGGAAGACCTACCAGGGACAAGTTGCAGTGGTCGCGTCTCTGGCACCGAGACTGGACCCTCAGCTCAGAAGGGAAGGAAGGAAAAGAAGAGAGCAGTAGTGATAGGGGATTCGATAGTTAGGGGGACAAAGATGAGGTTCTGTTGGAGAGATCGAAAATCTCGGATGGTCTGTTGCTTCCCGGGTGCCAGGATCGGCGCTATCTCGGATTGAGTTATCGGTATGCTCAGGAGGGAGGGTAAGAAGCCAGATGTCGTGATCCATGTAGGGACCGATGATGTGGATAGGAAGAAGGAGGAGGTCCTGCAAAGAGTTTAAAGAGTTAGGTGCAAAGTTGAAGGACAGAATCTCCAGGGATCCCTTCTCAGGATTGTTCCCCGTGCCACATGCTAATGAGGTTAGAAATAGAAAGATAATGCAGCTAAATACGTGACTAAGGAGATGGTGCAGGAGGGAGAGCTTCATGTTTCTGGACAATAGGGCTTTTGTTCCAGGGAAGGTTGACCTGTTCCGACGGGACGGGTTGCACATGAGCTTGAGGGGAACTAACATCCTTGCGGTTAGGTTAGCTAATGTTGCTCCGGGGGGTTTACACTGGATTTGCAGAGGGAGGGGAACCAATGAGTTAGAGCTGGTGGTGAGGTGCGGGAGGATAAGGGTCATGCGAGGACTGCTTCTGTGGACTGAAATCAAAGGTTTATATGTGATAGAAATGTTTTCAGGTGCCAAACTGAAGAGACTGGGGAAGAGGTGTCTGGCTCTCAAATAGAGAAAGACAGAGCAGCAGAAGAAGTTCATAGAGTAAAGCCAGATCTTACATATAGAGAGGCTTTCAGGAATGAGAAGCAGAATAAAGGATCTAAAGGTAGTAAGGTAGAAGGGCTAAAGTGTGTGTACTTCAATGTAAGAAACATCAGGAACAAAGGTGATGAACTGAGAGCTTGGATACATTCATGGAATTATGATGTAGTGGCCATTACAGAGACTTGGCTGGCACCAGAGCAGGAATGGATTATAAATATTTCTAGATTTCAGTGCTTTAAAAGGGAAAAAGGGGGGGGGTTGTGAAGGGGAGGAGGGGTGACATTACTGGTCAGGGATACTATTACAGTTACAGGAAGGGTAGTTAATGTAGCAGGATCCTCTTTTGAGTCAGTATGGGTGGGAGTCTGGAACAGGAAGGGAACAGTTAATCTATTGGGAATATTGTGTAAGCCCCCTGGTAGGAGCAGATTGGGGGCAGATTTTGGAAAGCTACAAAAGTAATAGGGTTGTTATCATGGGTGACTTTAACTTCCCTAATATTGACTGGCACCTGATTAGTTCCAAGGGTTTAGATGTGGCAGAGTTTGTTAAGTGTGTCCAGGATGGATTACTGTCACAGTATGTTGACAGGCCTACTAGGGGGAATGCCATACCAGATCTAGTATTAGGTAACGAACCGGGTCAGGTCACAGATCTCTCAGTGGGTGAGCATCTGGGGGACAGCAATCATCGCTCCCTGACCTTTGGCATTATCATGGAAAAGAATAGAATCAGAAAGGACAGGAAATTTTTAATTGGGGAAGGGCAAATTGTGAGGCTATAAGGCTAGAACTTGCGTGTGCGAATTGGGTTGATATTTGTTTTGCAGCGAATTGTACTATGGGCATGTGGTCGATGTTTGAGTATCTCTTGCAGGATGTTAGGGATAAATTTGTCTCGGTGAGGAAAATAAAGAATGGTAGGATGAAGTGAGGTGGATAATCTGGTCAGGTGGAAGAAGGCAGCATACATGAGGTTTAGGAAGCAAGGATCAGAGCGGTCCATTGAGGAATATGTTTTTATTAACAGCATCGATGTGGGGGTAGAGGGGTGGGTTTCCAAGTTTTCAGCAGACACAAAGGTTGGTCATCTTGTGGATAGTGTAGAGGACTGTCGAAGATTGCAGGGAGACATTGATAGGATGCAGAAGTGAGCTGAGAAGTGGCAGATGGAGTTCAACCCGGAGAAGTGTGAGGTGGTACACTTTGGCAGGATAAACTCCAAGGCAGAGTACAACGTAAATGGCAGGATACTTGGTAGTGTGAAGGAGCAAAGGGATCTGGGGGTACATGTCCACAGATCCGTGAATGTTGCCTCATAGTTAGATAGAGTAGTTAAGAAAGCTTAGCCTTCATAAGTCAAGGGATAGAGTTTAAGAGTCAGGAGGTAATGATGCAGCTGTATAAAGCTCTGCTTAGGCCACACTTGAGTACTGTGCCCAGTTCTGGTCGCCTCATTATAGGTAGGATGTGGAAGCATTGGGAAGGGTACAGAGGAGACTTACCAAGATGTAGCCTGGTTTAGAGAGTATGCGTTATGATCAGCGATTAAGGGAGCTGGGGCTTTACTCTTTGGAGAGAAGGAGATTGATGGGGGACATGATAGAGTTATACAAGATATTAAGAGGAATAGATAGACTGGACAGCCAGCGCCTCTTCCCCGGGGACCACTGCTCAGTACAAGAGGACATGGCTTTAAGGAAAGGGGTGGGAATTTCAAGGGGGTTATTAGAGGAATGTTTTTTTTCCTCAGAGAGTGGTTGGTGCGTGGAATGCACTGTCTTGAGTCAGTGGTGGAGGCTGATACACTAGTGAAATTTAAGAGAATACTGGACAGGTGTAAGGAAGAATTTATGGTGGGGATTATATGGGAGGCAGGTTTTAAGTGTCTGCACAACATTGTGGTCCGAAGGGCCTGTATTGTGCTGTTCTATTCTATATTCTATGTTCTATAACTGATATAGTGAATGCCAATGGTCTGACAAAAGAAACTGCAATGGAATACAGATCCACAATTCACTGAAAATGACACCACAGTTAGCTGCTTTAACAAGCTACAAATGCAAGGCACAGTCAAAAGACAAGGAACCGAAAATAAACGAAACGTGAAATAACAAACTTCACATCATGTGTTGTGAGTTTCATTATCACAAAGATTACCACAACAGTAAATTTGTATCTGTGAAACAAATATTGTAATGTCTGATTTACCTTGTTTGGTATTGTATTCCATTAAAACACTGGTAGTTCTAGCTAACAACAACCGAGTCCGGGATGACTCATTGCGAGGTGCAAAACTGTACTTCACAAGGCAATGAAAGATTGGAAGATTGTTGGTATATAGGATAGGTGGAGATTGAAAAAGATTGTTTGCATATATCATTGAGGCGGTGGGATAATTTTTGGTGAAAGTTTGTTAAAGATGTTTGATAAATATCATTGCGGTGTTGGGATACACACTGGACAGAGGTGGAACAGAATGTTCGATATATATCATTGAGGTGGTGGGATACAGACTGGACAGAGACTGAAAAATATGTTTGATATATATCATTAAGGTGGTGGGATAGACTGGGCAGAGAAAAAACAAAATGGTTGATATATATATCATCGAGGTGCTGGATACAGACTGGACAGAGGTTGAACAAGATGGTTGATATATATCATTGCGGTGATGGGATACAGGCTGGACAGAGGTTGAACAAAATCGGCATGGAATAAGCTGAATGAAAGAGTTGGGTGAAGGGATCAAGTTCAATCACAAGTGGTCCTCCAGCAAGACACAGTCAGTAAATTTACAATACCTACTATTGCATGGAAAAGATTCTAAAATGACAGAGATAGAACGAACAATAGGAAATTTGGCATATAACCGTTGTCCTTCACTAAGTTTCATCAACCTACCATAGAAAGTATCCCAACAGGATACTTTATGCGTTCGTACTGCTACTACTTTACTCATGACTGCCAGGAACTGGAGAGAGCTGTAGACATTGCGAAAACCAGACTGCCCGCCATGAGGTGTGTATGAACTTCCTGTTGTATCAGTAAAGCAGGCAGAATAACCTCACAGTCCTGGTCATTCTCGCTTTCCACCTGGGACGAAGATTACACACTCAGTGGAAAACACAAATCACCAGACTCAAGGACGGCTTCCATTCAGCTGCTATAAGCAAACTGAATGCACCACAGCTAGATAAGATGCACCTTAACCTCAAAATGTAACTTGCTATGACCTTGCACCGTATGCCAAAGTGCGCTTTGGTTTCTCTGAAACAATGATGCTTTGTTACACTCTGTAGCTCCACTTACCCTATATCTCCTCAATGTTCTGTTGTGCTCTATTGATCTGTATGGATGGTATGCAAAACAATATTTTCATTGCACCTCAGTACATGATAAAAATACACAGATATCCCATTTTAATTGTGTGGAGATCATGGACAGGTTGAGTCAAAATTTCGAAAATCAAAAAAACCTACTAAGGCGCAAAGAGACTTGGGAGTGCTTGTGCAGCTTTCCCTACAGGTTAATATACAGGCTGAGTCGGTGATGAAGAAGGCAATTGCGATGTTTGAATTCATTTCAAGAGGACAATAATATAAAAAGAAGGATGTACTGTTCAGAATTTATAGAGACCTGATGAGGCAACACTGAGAGTATTGTGCGCAGGTTTGGGCCCCTAACATGAGAAAGGATGATTGAAATGGGGAGGGTTAAAAGGCGGTTCAGGAAAATGATTCCAGGTTTGATTCCAATGAACGTGTTCTCGTAATATACTATTCTATGTTCTAAGTTATGTCCTATCTCCATTTGACCATACGATATAGGAGCAGGATTAGGCCGTTCGGCACATCGAGTCTGCTCCGCACTTTCAGCATGGCTGATCCAATTTTCCTCACATTCCCAATCTTCTGACGTCTCATCAAATCCTTTCATGCCCTTACTATTCAAGAGCCAATCAACCTCCGTGTTAAATTTATATAAAGATCAGGCCTTCATAGGTGCCTGCGGCAAAAAAGCTTCCACAGATTCAACATTCTCTGGTAAAATAAATTCCTGCTTGCCATGTTCAAATAGGGGGCCCCTCTATTCTGAAGTAGGGTCATCTGCTCGTATAGTATCCCACCAGAGGAAACATTATCTCTACATCACCTCTATCAAGGCTATTCACCATTCCATGTGTTTCAATAAAGTCACCACTGATTCTTCTGAATTCCAGTGAGTACTGGCCCAGAGCCATCAAACGAGTTTCACATGACAAGCCATTCAATCGTGGAATCGCTTTTGCGAACACCCTTTGAATCCTCTGCAGTTTCAGCACATTCCTTTCGAAGTTAAGAGGCCCAAACCTGCTCTGAATACTCCAAGTGCGGCCTAACTAGTGCTTTATACAGATTGAAAATTACATCGTTGCTTTAATACTCTAGTCTTCTTGAGATGAATGCTAACATCGCATTTGCCTTCCTCACCACGGACTCAACCTGCAAATTAACCTTTCGGGAAACTTGCACAACGACCTTCAAATCCCTTTGCACCTCAGTTTTCTTTTGTATTTTGAAAATAACTAACTCTTTCCTTCCGTCTACCATACATTTCCCAACACTGTATTCCATTTCCTTGCCCAGTTTCCTAACTGTGTAAGTCTTTCTGTAGACTTTCTAATTCCTCAAAACCGCTTGCCCCTCTACCTATCTTCATTCTGTTTGCACACTTTGCAACAGAACCATCAATCCCATCGTCATTAGCATATGACGTAAAATAATCGGTCCCAACACAGACC
The DNA here is from genome assembly GCF_048418815.1 of Hemitrygon akajei. Taxonomy (NCBI): domain Eukaryota; kingdom Metazoa; phylum Chordata; class Chondrichthyes; order Myliobatiformes; family Dasyatidae; genus Hemitrygon; species Hemitrygon akajei. Next base: position 370,774 of record NW_027332007.1, on the reverse strand, counting down.
CCTGTGGAAAATAACTGTCACTGTCAATGGGAGAAATCCAGAAAAGCTTCCTTTTATTCCGACGCTTTGCCCCTTTTCAATCAACCACAGCTTTATCAATATTAGAATCTTTCTTGTAATACCATGATCTCGTAGCTTGTTAAGGAACCTAAGGTATTGAAGCGTAACAAAGACCTTCTGAAAATCCAAATACACAGCATCAACCAATTCCCCTTTGTCTATCCTGCTCGTTATTTCTTCAAAGAACTCCATCAGTTTTGTCAGACAAGACTACGGCCTATTTTATGACGGGTCTCCAGGTACCCTGAGCCCACATTCTGGGGTACACGCCATCAAGTCTAGGTGACATATATAATTTCAAACTTTTCAGTTTCCCAAGAAACCATTCTCTAGTTCTGGTAACTTCACACACTTGATGCCCCCTGAACTTCCGATATACTGCTAGAGACTTCCACCATGAAGATCGGTGCAAAATACTTCTTCAGTTCGTCCGCCATTCCTTGTCTCCCATTTACTGCATCCCCAGTTTGCAGCGTTCTGATGTCCAGTCGTGCCTGTCTTTTACACTTTATGTATCTGAAGAAACGTTTAGGAGCCTCTTTAATGTTATCGGCTCGATTACTTTGGTATACAACCTCAGTTTTTTTAACAACTTTTGTTGCCTTCTGTTTGTTTTTACAAACTTGCCAATCCTCCAACTTCCCACAAATTGCTGCTCTGCTTCCATCCCTGCGAGTGGCCGTTTCCAATCAATTCTGGGGAATTCCCCTCTCCTGCCTCGGTAATTCCCTGTACACCACTGTATTGCTGGTAATTCTGTAATATCGATATCTCTGTCTTTAGCTTCTCCTTCTGGAGTTTCTATTTGACTCCCACTAGCTGACTGTAGGGGACAGTGAGAGGGACTTTCCAAACACGGATTGAACACTAAACCCCGGATTTACTGCTGCAAACACGGAACTGCCCATTAACTCTTAGCCTCTCACTATGGGGGAAGGAGTGGCAACTTCGTCTGTTCTTTGCTTCCAAAGGATCTCCAGAACCAAACATCTGAGCACAGAACATTAATACTAACGCATCACCCCATACTCCTGGGCAGCTTGAACATCGTGTCTGTTATGTATGTATCAAAACCTGTGTGATATCCCAGGACCCTGAGTCAGTGGTGGAGGCAGATACACTAGTGAAGTTTAAGAGATTACTAGACAGGTATATTGGGGAATTTAAGGTGGGGGATTATATAGGAGGCAGGGTTTGAGGGTCGGCACAACATTGGGGGCCGAAGGGCCTGTAATGTGCTGTACTATTCTATGTTCTATGTTCACAGGGTCCCAACCCACCCCCAAGATGATCACACATCTTTCCCCTGTCTCACACAGTAATCAGAATTCCCCGCAACCCGTGCCTATCTGTCCGAGACGTCTGCTTCATCGCGGAGGGAGGAATGTCCAGTTCCACCTGTAGAAGCAACAAGATCGGACGAACACCAAACACTGGAGTTTCCATGTTCCTGGACTCCTCATCCCAGGATTATAACGAATGGCCCAGCACTCCCAGGATTCCTTTCTGTCGCAAATGTGCTGCAGTGTCTCACTTATTCCCAGTTCAAAAATCTAACAACCCTACACCGACCCATTGCAGAATTGCAACCTGAGGAACCGCTGTCTGGACGGGGATCGGTTTGACCTCCGCGCCATGATTCTCAAAATGGCCCCGGATACATTTCATGTCTCTGGGCATATTGTTGTTTATTTTATTGTTGAGTGGGATCTACACCACGTTAGTTAGCCGCCACTTTTCCCGTAGTGGAACAGGAACAATATATTTCAATATTAAATAGTAAATATAGCCCTGGAAACAGGGAATAGAGATTATTCTTTTTTTTGATTCACAATTATTGACCGATTGCAAGATGTTTGTGACATTCTAAAAAGATTTGCATAAATACAATCCCAACATTCGTTAGTCATCTCTTCATTCCAGCACAGAAATCATACATTCCATACAGTAAATGCTCAAAACATCCTCGAATCCACACTGGATCCTGAGGCCACTGAATCTCCGCTGAAGGGCTGTGTAGAGTGATAAAAATCTTCAACACTCCTTGAAGCTGTGGTGGGCTGTTTCCCTGGTGACTGAGGAAGAGTCCAACCAGAACTAAACGAAAAGGGAAGTTACATTCTCAGCATCACATGCTCTGAGTTCCCTTATGACCACAATGAATACTGAAGACTCTGCCATTCTGGAATGGTTAAACTAAAATACCAGTTGCTGTTTTAACCGTTTTGAGGTAGTTCCAGCTCTACAGAACTTCAGCAGTGCAGAAGCTGTTCCAAACTAAAACAGTTTGTTGAATACGATCAGTCTGTTTCAAACATCGGTAATCTGTTATTTACAAAAGAAATTATATGGTGGTGATATTTATGAGGTGTCCGTCTTTGCTTCATTCAGCAATTCAAATTTTTCAAATTTCTGTACCTTCAAATAACCTAAACCTACATTTGACAATACAATCAAGTTCGGCCCCTGCTACTGGACAGAATGTTCGAGAAGGTTTCTAGATGCAGCTGAATGGATTGTGAGGTTTTGCTCTCAGTTTCCAGACTCCACTACTGATGAAAACATCTTCACCCGCCCACTCTATCGAGACATCAGTATTTGTTAGGTTTCAGTAAGGTTCGTACTCCCAGTGCCCCCATTCCTCTTTTGAGAACAGGCCCAGAGACAGCAAATGTATTACATACATAAAGCTTTTCATTCCAGAAATATTTGCAAACAACTACTGAGATGAAAACATTTTCGGTGGCAGGATAAATAAAAGAGAAATTCTGCTGTTTATTAACTGGACAAAAGAACTTCGGAAGTTCAGAGTGTTCAACTATGCAAGAGGCAAAAGAGATGAGGGAGATTTTCAATGATTTCTCCGTGTCTACATGGAACATAGAATCATAGAAACGTAGAAAACGAACAGCACCATACAGGCTCTCCGGCCCACAAAGTTGTGCCGAACATGTTCCTACATTAGAAAATACTCGGCTTACCCATAGCCTTGTATTTTACTAAGCTCAAAGGAACCTATGTAAAAGTCTCTTAAAAGACCCTATCGTATCCGCCTCCACAACTGTTGCCTGCAGCCCATTCCACGCACTCACCACTCTCTGAGAAAAAACTGACCCTTGACATTTCCTCTGTACCTACGTCCCAGCACCTAAAACCTGTGTCCTCTTGTGGCAACCATTTCAGCCCTAGGAAAAAGCCTCTGATTATCCACACGATCAATGCCTCTCATCATCTTATACAACTCTATCAGGTCACCTCTCATCCTTCGTCGTTCCAACGAGAAAAGGCCGGGTTCACTCAACCTATTCTCATAAGACATGCTCCCCAATCCAGATAACATCCCTGTAAATCTCCTCTGCACCCTTTCTACGCCTTCCACGTCTTTCCTGTAGTGAGACGACCAGAACTAAGCACAGTACTCCAAGCGGGGTGGAACCAGGGTCCTATATAGCTGCAACATTACCTCTCGGCTCCTAAATTCAATTCCACGATTGATGGCCAATGCACCATAGGCCTTCGTAACCTCAGAGTCAACCTGCGCAGCTGCTTTGAGTGTCCTATGGAGTCGGACCCCAAGATCCCTCTGATCCTCCACACTGCCAAGAGTCTTACCATTAATATTGTATTCTGCCATCATATTTGACCTAACAAAATGAACCATTTCACCGTTTCTGTCTAAGCCCGTTGAGCCCAAGCCCTTAAGCATTCACTCTGCTCCAGGCTCACTCCGCTCCTCGCTGTATAAGACTGTGTCCTTTTTAAATCTCCCCCGCTTCACTTCCCACCGTCACACGCCTGCGCAGTCCCGCCTCTCTGAACTCCGATGAGAAAAAGAAAAATTTAAGATGGTGCCCGCCGCACTCCCGTTCTTATCCTCCAACTTCCTTCTCCAAACGAAATTCCCGATACTTCACATCTTCATACGGCTACTGCTCTTCCTTTAACTGAATGAAATAGCGGAGAACTGTGGGCACAGCTTACATCATAGAAACTAACCTCCCCTCCATGGACTCTGTCTATACTTCCCACTGACTCAGTAAAGCAGGCAACATAATGAAAGATCCCCACAACCGTATCATTTCTAATACTCCCATCGAGCCGAAGATAAAATAAAACCGAGACATATCACTAGGCTCGAGGACGGTGTCCATTCTGCTGTTAGAAGCGAACAGCGTGATGAATGGACTCCTGACCTCGCAGTCTAAATCGATGTGACCTTGCACCACATATCTACCTGCACTGCACTTTCTCTGGAACCAGAATGATTTGTTACAACTGGCACCTGCCAGCCTTCTCCTTCCCACCCTTCCCCACCTTCTTGATAGGGCCCCTGCCCCTCCCTCTTCAGTCCTGACAAAGGGTCTCGGCCCGGATCGTGACTGTTGGTTTCCACGGATGCTGCCCGACTTGCTGAGTCCTCCAGCGTGTTGTACGTGTTGCCTTGACCCCAGCATCTGCAGAGTATTTTGTGTTTATGATGGCGGCTCCTCTCCTATCTCAGCCACATGTTTCTCCTCGATTCATTCGTTCTGCTGATCTCTGTTTCCCTCCAGGAAACAGGCTGGTGAATCTCTAAAATAAATGCTCTCTAACCTCTTTGCTAATCCTCTATAGAATTAAATTCCATCTTCTGCTGCCCTGTGTTGCCCAAACCACTCATGTTCCACCCCGTTATTATTTCCAACTTCCCACCTCCCCCATTACTTGTATTCACCTCCCACTCCCTAATTCTTGCCCCATCCCGAACCCTCACTTGTTTTCTCTGACTTTTTCCCGTCTGCTCTCAGTGCAGTGGGAGGGTCTCGGACCAAAATGTTGTTCCCCTCCACAGACACTGCCCGACCCACTGAGTTCCTCTGACAGTTTGTTCTTTTGTCTATATAACCCACGTTATTATGGGGAGCGGGATTTTACACCATATTCCAGGTACAATCTCAATAAACCCCAAATGTTCAACACTCCTTGGAGCTCTGGTGGTCTGTTACCCTGGTAATGTAGGAAGCAGAACTAACTGGAAAAGGAAATAATGAACTCAACCTCACATGCTCTGAGTTTCATTATGTTAAAGAGGAATACTGAGCTCTCAGCCATTTTGTAATGGGGAAGCTAAAATTCCAGTGGCTGTTTTAACCCTGTCTCGAGGTGCATGCAGTAAATATATTGGTAGTTCCATCTCTACAGAACTTCCAGCAGTGCAGAAGCTGGTCCAAAATCAAACACATTGTGGGATGCGGCCTCTCTGTTCCAAATGTCAACTGTGGGATATTTACAAAGGGCATCGCACAATGCATTGTTGTTATAACCGTGAAGTTCCCTTCTTCGTTAAGTGGTTAAAATTTTCCTCGTATTCCTGTGTCTGCAAATATCTTCTAACTGCGATAAACCCCCGGCATTGATACAGGTGGACTTCAGATCCTGCTACTGGACAGAATGATGAAAGGGAATTTCCTCAGATACAATTGAATGGATTGAGATTGTGACCTCAGGTTCCAGACTCCCCTCCTGTTGAAAACATCTTGTCCCCATCGACTCTATCCAGAACATAGGATTTCACTGAGGTTCCTGTTCCCGTAGTCACCATCCCTCCATCGATAATAAGAGCAGAGACATATCCAACTTCCGTTAATTCCCCTCCTCCCCTTTTTGCCCCATCCCTGATATATAGATTTCCCCCCTCCCTTTTTTTCTTTTTGTCTCTGCCCATCACTCTGCCTGTTCTCCACCTCCTCCTGATGCTCCCGTACCGCTTTCTTTCTCCCTAGGCCTCCCGTCCCATGATCCTTTCCCTTCTTTAGCTCTGTATCCCTTTTGCCTATCACCTTTCTGGCTCTCAGCTTCACCCCACCCCCTCCGTTCTTCTCCTATCATTTAGCTTTATCCCCTCCCGCTCCTATTTTCAAATCTCTTACTATCTTTCCTTTCAGTTAGTCCTGACGAAGGGTCTCGGCCCGCAACGTCTACAGCTCTTCTCCCTATAGATGCTGCCTGGCCTGCTGTGTTCCACCAGCATTTTGTGTCTGTTGTTGTCTGAATTTCCAGCATCTACAGGTTTCCTCGTATATTCCTCATACATAAAGCTTTTCAATCCAGAATCACTCTTGTGAACTTTGTAAAAAACAACTGTAATGAACACATTCTCACGAATAGCAGATAATGTGGTAGGAGGATAAATTATTGAGAAAACCTGTTACTTCCTCCCCGCCCCGATAACAGTTACAAAATAACATCTGAAGATCAGCGTGCTCATCTACGCATGAAGCCGTAAGAGATGGGAGAGATCTTCAATGACATCTCAGTGCCTGTGTTTACTTGGGAGACAGATAGAGACTATAGAAATGAGAAAAGCCAGTCAGGTCACGGATTGTGTACGGATTACACAACAGGAGTTTGCTGCCTTCAGGAGAATTAGGACGGATAAATCCCCAGGGCCTGACAAGGTCTCCCTCGGACCCTGTGGCAGGCCGGTGCAGGAGGCCTGGCAGACGCGGATGTTGCTGTCATTTAAGGAACTGAGTTACAGGGACAGGTTGAACAGATTAGAAATTGATAACCTGGAGCACATGAGAATCAGCAGAGATGCTCGCAGGGGTTCTGAACCACTTTCTGCTATGCTGAACGGTGAGGCCTGTGGACCCCATGTTGGGAACCCCTCTTAGAGAATACAAGACCAAGAATGGTATAAATAGGGTGAATGCATGTAGGCTATTGCCCTTCGGGATGGGTGGGGGCATGGATTTGGGCCGAAAATTTTAATAATTAAGGGTAATTTGAGGGGGAGGTTCACTGAGAGGCCGTGATCACGGAGCGATAAAGATCTGCAACAATCCTTGCAGCTCTGGTGGTTTGTTACCCTGGAAACGGAGGAAGTGGCTCACTAAATTTAACCGAAAAAGATAATAACAAACTCAGCATCAGATGCGTGTTTCATCGTGACAAAGATTAACACTGCAGCCATTTTGTAACGGTGAAACAAAAATTGTAAAGGCAGCTTTTACCCTGCAACGTGCTGTGTTCAATTTAATCTCTGGTAGCTCTAGCTAATAAAAAAAAAAACCTGGAATAGGTGCAAGACAAAACTTCACAATTGAGACAATGTTTAGTAGCGAGATTGCTGATATATATCAATAAGGTGGTGGGATGCAAGCTGGACAGATGTTGAACAAGATGGGCAGGGAATAAGCAGATAAAACCGGGAGTGAGATGGAATCAAGGGCAATGTCTGATGGTCCTCCAGCAATACACAGATACTGAAATAATAGTACACACTGATAGATAACAGATTCCAATATAACAAAGCCAGAACAATCAATAAAAAAATGTGGTTATATGTCCTTTTCCACTCTACAAGCTTTATCAATGCTCCACAGAAAGTATCCCATCCCGATACTTCACATCTTCATACGGCTATTGCACTTCGTTTAAATGAATGAAATAACAGAGAACAGTGGGCACATCATAGAAACCAGCCTCCCCTCCATGGACTCTGTCTATACGCCCTGCTGCCTCAGTAAAGCAGCCAACATAATGGAAAATGCCCTTCACTTCTCAGTCTCCGATTGGGTCAAAAATAAAATAAAACAGAAACGTAACACCAGGCTCAAGGACAGTTTCCGTTCTGCTGTTATAAGCGAACTGAATGTTCCCCAGTGTGATGAGATGGACAGCTGACCTCACAGTCTAACTAGATGTGACTTTGCACCATATATCTTCTTGGACTCTACTTTCTCTGTGACCATAATGAATTGTTACCCTCTGTTATTGTTTTAACTTTTATCACCTCGATGTACTGTTGTAATGCTTGACCTATGTGGGTGATGGCAAAGACAGGATTTTCACTGTGCCTCGGTTCATGTAAAAAAACAGATTCCCCATTTTAATCGTGTGGGAATATTAGACAGCCTGGGTGGCTCCTTTGGAAATTCCGGAGGGAGTGTACACATTTCCGAGAAACTCAGATAAATGAAAAAGACTTAATTCTTGCATTAATACGGTCAAATAATAGGAAACATTGGCTGCATGTCGGCAAGTCATAGCAATGGAAGGAAGATGGAAAGAAATTTCCCAATTCCCCGTCAGGAAGTGAGAGATCTGGATCTCACTGTCCTGACTGAACGGAAGAAAGATGAAACTACCAATACACGTGGAGCAGTGTCCCGAGGGTGCGATTACTCTGTTTAACCCTCTCTGTCTGCAAGAACACATAAAGGCCGAATGGCCGCTTTCAGTGTGCTGTAAAACCAGTATCGACCCCAGGCATCGATCCAGGTGAAGTTTGGATCCGATACCGGGCCGCGTGATGGAGGTGAAGTTCCCCAGGTACAACTGAACGGATGGATTTAGTCCGGGCATCACCACCTCATCCCGCTCCTGTGACCCGAGCAACAGAGGCTGTGCGGCGGCTCATCTCTCAGGTGGTTCGGTGCGAAGGTCCCACAACACGGACCAACCTCAGCAGGCTGTGTCCAGGAAGCGGGACGCGGCCGCCCGTTCGGGGACGTTAACGGGACTCACTGAACAACATCAGGTCTCCCCCCAGAAATTGTCGGTCCGGTTCCCTCTCAGGACCGGTCTCATTACTCAACGATGGGAATTTGATCAATTTCCCCCGCAGACAGTGATCCGACCCCCGGCTCCCCGCCAACGATCTGTTTCGACACAGAAAGGAAAGAAAGCTCCCGCCCATCCGGGGACCGCGTGAGCGGGGGCGGGGCCTCGAAAAGCCGCAGCTGCTGCAGATCTGCGTTTGAAATGGGAGCGAGAAGTGGATCACGTGACGGGGGAGTTAATGCAATCCCTACATTCATTAGTTATCTCTTTATTGCAACATGAACGTCATATATTCCATACAGTGAAAACTCACGGCATCCGGGCATCCACACCAGCTCCTGAGGCCACTGAGGGGCGGTGATCAGAGAGCGATAAAAATGTTCAACACTCCATAGCTCTGCTGGGCTGTTAACCTGGTGATGGAGAAATGGCTCAGCAGAACTAAATGAAAATAGGAAATAAGGAACAACCTCACACACTTTTAGTTTCATTGTGACAAAGATGAATACTGAGCTCTCAGCCATTTTGTAATGTGGAGCTGAAATTCTAATGGCTGTTTTAACCCTGTCTCGAGGTGCCTCCAGTAAATCTGTTAGTAGTTTCATCTCTACAGAACTTCCAGCAGTGCAGAAGCTGTTCCAAAATCAAAACACATTGTTGAATGCGGCCTGTCCGTTTCAAATGTCAACTGTAGGATATTTACAAAGGATATCACACAATACATTGTGGCGATAACCATTAAGTGTCCTTCATTGTTCAATTAAGTGGTTAAAAATTCCATTATATTCTTGTGTCTGCGAATAAACTATAACTACGATCAAACCCCTGCACTGATACAGGTGATATTCAGATCCTGTTCCTGGACCGAAGGATGGAAGAGAAGATCCCCAGATATAATTAAATAGATTGAGATTGTGATCTCAGATCCTAGGATCTCCTACTGCTGGAAACATCTTGTCCTATCACTCTATCCAGTCCTCAGGATTTCATTGACATTTCTGTTCCAAGTCCCCACCCCTCCATTGAGAATAGGCCCAGAGACACCAAATGCCCTTTATACATAAAACATTTCATTCCAGAATAATTCTTGTGAAATTTGTAAACAATAACTGTCATGAGCACATTTCCAGAATAATAGACAAGTTGGTGACAGGATAATTTATTGTGAGAAACTGTGCTTTCCTTACTGCCCTGTGAACAGTCACAACATATCTCCCGATGTTCAGTGTGCCTATCTATGCATGGAGCCGAAAGAGATGGGAGAGATTTTCATCAAATTCTGTGTGCCTGTGTTTCCTTGGGAGACAGGAAGGGACTGTGGAAATGACGAAAGCCGGCCAGGTCATGGATTGTGCACGGATTACACAACATGTGCTTGCTGTCTTGAGGTGAATTTGGATGGATAAACCCCCGGAACAGGGTAGAGACAGCTGGAGCCCTGTCGGACACGGATGATGCTGGGATTTAAGGAGTAGAGTTACAGGGGTAGGTTGAAAAGGTGAGAAGCTGATTCCGCGAAGCACAGGAGAATGAGGAGAGAAGCTAGCAGGAGTTCCCAAACTTTTTAAGACCGTGGACCTCTACCAGACTGGCGGGACTGTGGACCTCAGGTTGGGAACCTCTGCTAGAGGTAAACAAAACTATAATGGTAGAAATAGCGTGAATAGGTTTCGCCCCAAATGTTCGGTGTGCTCATGGGGTTAGGGCAAAAAGTGGAATATTTAAGGGGAATCGGACTAGGAACTATCTCACTCAGAGGGTGACACGAATGCGGATGCCGGTATCAAATGTGGTATATAGGAGAAGTTTGTATGGTTACATGGATGAGGGAGGTATTGAGGGATATGGTCTGGGTGCAAGTGGATGGGTCCAGGCAGAGGAAGGCACAGACTAGATGGGCTGAAAGCCCTTTTTCTGTGCTGTAAGAGAGCGAATTTAAATTGAACGTCCTACATAAGTCTATTTCCTAGGAGAATAAATCATTTCAACGTAAGTTCTAAAACGCTGCAACTACAAGAAACACTCTGCAGATAAAGAATATCTATGGAGAGGAACAAAGTTAATGCTTCAGCTCCAACCCCCTGTGTCGGAATGGCTTCAAAATTTTCTGACCTGATTTCAGGTCTCTAACAATATGATCGTTCCTTTAATTTCCAGCTGCTGAGAGATAGGTGACAGCAGCGGGAATTTCCAAACACGGTGGGAATACTGATCCCCGGGTAGATAACCAACGATACAAATACTGCGCAGCTCGTTCCAGACACTCACTCGCTCTGTGTATTGAGATTAAATCGCAGGTCTCTCTGATCTCTCTGCTCCATTGTATCTGTGTCCTCTGGCTTCGGACTCCCTAACCCTGGGGAACAAGCCTTCGTATATTTGACTGGGCATCAACGGCATTGCAGACTACGTTAGGTACGTAACGCACTCTGAACAATGCTTCGAGGCACCCAACACAATCCAGCCACGAAAGCTACCCCATCCTACGTTTGAATAGATTGTAATAGGTACATTTAATATTAGGGAAATGTATACGATATACATCCTGAAATTATTTTTCTTCGCAAAAATCCATGAAAACAGAGGAGTGCCCTAAAGAATGAATGACCGTTAAATGTTAGAACCCAAAAAATCCCACCCCAAGCTCCTCTCCCATGCGTAAGCAGCAGCAAAGCAACATCCCCCCCGCACCTGCAAAAAAAAAACATCTGGAACCCCCACCGAACACTCAAGCGTGCAGCAATGCATCAATAAAAACACAGATTTGCAGTACCATCTAAATAAACCCCTGTGCAACTGGGTGTTGGACTACTGAAACAACCGGCTTCAGAAAGTCAGGATGTACAACCGCTCCTCACTCCCAATCATCCTCAACACGGGCTGTGTGCTGAGCCCATTGCTGTACACTCTGTTCACACATGACCGCACGGCCAAACACCCGGGGAATCACATTGTCAAGTTCGCCAGCGACACGACAATTGTGGGGTCCATCACATATCAATGAGATGACGTAGAGAGAGAAGGGCTCAAGGCCGGGTACACCCCAACCCACAAACTCACCCCACCACACCCTCATTACCACGAGTTTAACATTTCCTGGCACTCACCATATGTACAGATACTCCTGTGCCTAACGTCACTTTATGGACATATCACCAATGTTTTAAGCTATGACATTTTTTTTTAATAATTCTGATATTTATCTCTTTGTGATTTTTGTTCCTGCATGTGATCCACAGCACCAATGATTTATGTTCCCCTTAATTTGTCGATTTGTGGAGTTTGTTGCAACAGATGGTTATTGAGATTGTCACTGGGTATATTCACGGCAGTGGTTAATATATTATTGATCGCTAAGTATTGATCATTTTTGTTAGCCAGAGCTACTAGACGATTAATTAAAAGTTGCACGTCAAAAGCAGACTTCACAATTTTAGATTCTTCATTTCAAAATGGCTGCAGTGTTAAACTTTATCATAATTAAACTCACAGCATACGATGTTGAGTTTGTTACTTCCCTTTTCGGTTATTTTTGGTGAGCCACTTCCTCTGTTTCCAGGGTAACAGCCCACTAGAGCTGCAAGAAGAGTTGCACATTTTTTATCGCTCTGTGTTCACTGCCTCTCAGGGTAGGGAGAGTGGCCTCGGGAGTAAATACAGCAGCATGATAGTGTGAGGAAAGGATGCTGTGAGCATTGGTTGTATGGAATGAACTGAGAACACAGAAGCATAGAAACATAGAGAACCTACAGCACAATGCACAGACCCTTCGGTCAACAGTGCTGTCCCAAACATGAACATACTTTAGAGATTTCCTAGGGTTACCAGCCCTCTTTTCTTCTAAGCTTCACATACCTATCCAAAAGTCTCTTAAAAGACCATACTGTATCCGCCTCCACCACCGCCGCCGGCAGCCCATTCCTCGCACTCACCACTGTCTGCGTAAAAGAAACTTAGCCCTGACATCGCCTCTGTACCTGCTTACAAGCATTTGAAAACTGTGCCCTGGGAAAAAGCCGCTGACAATCCACAGGATCAATGCCTCTCATCATCTAATACACCTCTATCAGGTCACCTCTCATCCTCCATTTCAAGAAGAAAAGAACAAGTTCACCCAACCTATTCCCATAAGGGTTGCTCCCAATCCAGAAAAATCCTTGTAAATCTCTTTTGCACCCTTTCTATGTTTTCCACATCCTTTCTGTAGTGAGGTGACCAGAACTCAGCACAGTACTCCAAGTGGGGTCTGACCTGGATGCTGTATAGCTGTAACATTACCTCTTGGGTCTTGAACTCAATCCCACGATTGATGAAGTTCAACACACCACATGCCTTCTGAACCACAGAGTCAACCTGCGCAGCAGTTTTGAGTGTCCTATGGACTCGGATCCCAAGATCCCTCTGATCCTCCACACTGCCATGAGTCGCAATTAATTCTATATTCTGCCGTCATATTTGACCTACCAAATGAACCACTTCACACTTATCTGCGTTGACCTCCGTCTGCCACTTCTCAGCCCAGTTTTGAATCCTATCAATGTCCCGCTGTAACCATGGACAGCCGTCCACACTATCCACAACACCCCCGACCTTTGTGTCATCATCAAATTTACTAACCCATCCCTTCACTTCCTTATCCAGGTCATTTATAAACATTACGAAGAGAAATGGTGCCAGAACAGATCCTTGAGGCACAGCACTGGTCACTGACCTCCATGCAGAATATGACCCGTCTACATCACTTTGCCTTCTATTGGCAAGCCAGTTCTGGATCCGGAGAGCAATGACCCCTCGGACCTCGTGCCTCCTTACTTTCTTAATAAGCCTTGCATGGTGTACCTTATCAAATGCCTTGCTGAAATGCATATACATTACATCTGCTACTCTTCCTTCATCAATGCGTTTCATCACATCCTCAAAAAATTAAATTAGACTCGTAAGGCACGACCTGCCTTTGACTAACCCATGCGGACTATTCCTTGCCATATTATGCCACTCCAAATGTCCATAAATCCTGCCTCTCAGGATCTTCCCGATCAATTTACCAAACTCTGAAGCAAGGCTCGTTGGTGTATAATTTCCTGGGCGATCTCTACTGCCTTTATTGAATAAAGGAACAACATCCGCAACTCTCCAATCAGTTAATATCTTTGCATTAAAAATAAGAGAAACTGCTGTTGCAGGAGATTTAAAGTAAAATGGTTGAATGCTGCAAACATTCAGCAGATCGGCAGGATCTCGGACAGTCACAGTTCTGAAACTGGGTCTTCCACCATTTCTCCTTCACGGATGTACCCTGATGTACTGAGTTCCCAGAATTTTCTGTTTTATAATTTTACATTGTGTTTCTGCTACCCTGAGGGAAACATCGCAGCCAACTGTGCTGGGCAAGATCCCACAGTGCAAGAAGACAGTGATCAAAGATAGCTTAGCTGCTGGAGACAAGCTGAAGTGTATCCGTATCCTCTCACAATCTACAGCCTGGTAACCAGCCTGAACAACAACGCAGGCAGAAGATCCTGAGGGTCCCCTCTGACCTTAGTTTGTGAACCGAAAATGGCAGGAACACAACGTCAAATGGCCAGCAACAAAGCATCTGTGACTGGGTTATAATGTAGGGATGGAGTCTCTAAGAACATGCAACTCACAGTATATGGACTTCGATCCAGGCTGGTAATTCTACAGCTCGGGTTGGAATTTCCTCAATCTGCACTGAAGCTGAGGTCTCGGGTGGTTAGACATTGGTTATGGGGGAATCACCGACCATAATTCCCAGTGGGACATTATACCTCTCAAATATTTTGGGACATCATACCTCTCAGATATTTTGGGACATCATACCTCACAAATATTCTGGAGATGTCCGAAAAGGTAACGATGGAGATAGATGACGTAGGGCAGAGATTTTGTCTAAGCGGACTTTGGTGAAGCCTCTAACAAGATCCTGCGTGGCAGCTCATCTGGAAGGTTCGGTCACGTGAGATTCGCGGGGAGCTTGCGAGGTGGATTCACACGGGGTTCAATGACAGGAAGCAGAGGGAGATGACTGAAATTGGATTTAGCGAATGGATGCCTGTGACAAGTGGGATGTGCGTGTCAGTATTGGGACCTCTGTATTTCATTATTCATGCCATTGATTTGACATGAATACCTGGCGCCGTTAGCAAGTTTGTTTTTCATATTGCCACAGGTTACAAATAATTTCAAGGGGCCCTTGGGTCAGTTATAGAGATAGGCTGAGAAATGGCAAATGGTTTCAACTTGGACAAGTGAGAGATGGTGACTTTTGGCAGTCAAACCAGGGTGGGACTGGTATAGTGAATGGGAGGGCATGGAGTGTTGTGGATCAGAGAGATCTTGGAGTACAGGTGTACAGTTCACTGAAAGTGGACGGGCAAGTATAGAGGGTGGAAAAGAAGGCTTTAATCATGCTGGCCTTCATCAGTTAGGCATTGAGTTCTCGATTATGGACATTATATTGTAGTTATATAAATTGTTGGTAAGACTACACCGAAAATTAAATATGTGTTTTCTTTTCATACTATCGTAGGAAAGCCATTATCAGGGCGTAGAAGAGTTTGTTTAAGATGCTGCCTGGATTAGAGGGCCGAGTTATAGGGAGTGGTTGGCCGAGCTGGATCTTTATTCCACAGGAGAATGGCGGTAACATTATCGGAGTTTATAAAATCAGGAGGGTGTACAGATAATGTGGGTGGTCGTGGTATTCTCCCCAGGGTTCAATACACAGGATTGTTTAATGTCAATCCAGTGAACTGTTGTAAAGGGGAACATAAATGATTGTTGCTGTGGATCTCATGCAGGAACAAAAATCGCAGAGATAAATATCAGAATTATATAAAAACATGTCATAGCTTAAAACATTGGTAGTATGTCCATAAAGTGACGTTAGGCACAGGAGTATCTGTACATATGGTGGGTGCCAGGAAATGTTAAACTCGTGGTAATGAGGGTGTGGTGGGGTGAGTTTGTGGGTTGGGGTGTACCCGGCCTTGAGCACTTCTCTCTCTATGTCATCTCATTGATATGTGATGGACCCCACAACTGTCGTGTCGTTGGCGAACTTGACAATGTGATTCCCCGGGTGTTTGGCCGTGCGGTCATGTGTGAACAGAGTGTACAGCAATGGGCTCAGCACACAGCCCGTGTTGAGGATGACTGGGAGTGAGGAGTGTTCTACATCCTGACTTTCTGAAGCCGTATGGTTCAGTAGTCCAACACCCAGTTGCACAGGGCTGTATTTAGATGGTAGAGTTGGAATTTGTTACAGAGCGGTTCTGTCAGTAAGAATATTGGTGAGTAACCAGTGCGGCAGGATTGGAGTTATTGATTTGTGTCATTACCGGCCGTTTCACGCTCTTTGTGATGATTGGTGGCAGTTCCACCCGGCGGTAGTCGTTTCATTCTGAAGGTATATAGTTCTTTGGTGCAGCGACGATGCTGGCCGATGTGAAGCCTGCTTAAGTGAAGTGTTGACGATGGCCGTGATGTCATCAGTGAGCTGGTGCCCACACTGCCGGAGCACTCGGCCTGGGATGTTTCTGCCCTGGCAGCCTCTCAGGGGTTGGATCTCGGCAGAGTCTGTTCATTGTTGTTACAGAGAGTGGCTGCTCACCTGTGAAATTATAACACCTTTTTCCCTTATTTGGAGGGGAGAGAGGTGGGAGAGAGAGGGGGAGAAAGAGAGGGGGAGGGAGAGAGGGGAAGGGAGAGAGAGAGAGTGTCAGAGTGAGACAGAGGTGAGAGAGAGGGAGAGAGACAGGGTGCGAGAGAGAGAGGGAGAGAGAGAAAGAGAGAGAGGCGGAGAGAGAAGAAGAGAGTGTGAGAGCGAGGGTGAGAGAGAGAGGGTGAGAGAGAGAGAGGGAGAGAGAGAAAGAGAGAGAGGCAGAGAGAGGGGAAGAGAGGAGAAGAGAGTGTAAGAGCGAGGGTGAGAGAGAGACACATACACTGTGGTATTTCGAATTATCAGGTGAACGAGTAGTCTTTGGGGTTCTGCAGGTCTGTGTCTTTATTGATACTTTTCTGCGGGCTTGATTGTTCCATGGGGGTTGCCGATGCTTTTTTTTGCTCGGGGGGGGCAGTGGTTGTTGCTTTGCTGCTGCTTATGCATCGGAGGGGGAGCTTGGGGGGTGGGATTTGGGGTTCTAACATTTAACTGTCATTCATTCTTCAGGGCACTCCTCTGTTTTCATGGATGTTTGCGAAGAAAGATAATCTCAGGATGTATATTGTGTACACTTCTTTGATATTAAGTGTACCTATTGCAATCTATTCAAACGTAGGAGCGGGTAGCTTTCGTGGCTGGTTTGTGTTGGGTGCCTCGAAGCACGGGGGGCCGGGGAGGTGGTATCACTGGTACAGTCAAAGCTTTTTTTTCTAACGTAGTCTGTATTGCCTTTGATGTCCAGTCAATATATATCAAGGATTGTTTCTCGGGGTTGGGGAGTCCAAACCCAAAGAGCACAGATACAATGGAGCGGAGAGACCAGAGAGGCCTGAGGGGTAATCTCAAGACACAGAACGAGTGAGTGTCTGGAACGAACTGTTCAGTGTTTGCATTCTTGGTTATCTACCCTGGGTTCAGTATTCTCTCCGTGTTTGGAAATCCCCACTCACTGTCGTCTGTCTGTGAGCAGCTGGAAATTAAAGAAACATTCAAGTTGATTTGATTTGAAATCAAATCAGAAAATGTTTGAAACCATTCCGACATAGGGGGGTTGGAGCTTTTACTTTGTTCCTCTCCACTGATATTCTTTATCTGTAGAGTGTTCCTTGGGCTTGCAGGATTCTCGAACATTAAGTTTGAATGATTTAGTCTCCTGGTATAAAACTTGTGTAGGACATTCAATTTAAATTCGCCATCTCACAGCACCGAAACAGGGCTTTCGGCCCATCTAGACTGTGCCTTCCTCTGCCTGATCCCATCCACATGCACCCAGACCATATCCCTGAACACCTCCCTCATCCATGCACCCATACAAACTTCTCCTATTTGCATTTGAAACCTGCATCCGCATTCATGTCACCCTCTGAGTGAGATTGTTCCTACTCCGATTCCAGTTTAATATTTCACTTTTTGCCCCAAACCCATGACCACACTGAACATGAGGGGCAAAACCCTACCTGCATTCACCCTATTTCTACTATCATAGTTGGCTTTACCTCTAGCCGGGGTTCCCAACCTGGGGCCCACAAACCCTCCAGTTAATGGTAGGGATCCATGACAAACAAAAAATTTGGGAACCCCTGCTAGTACCTCCCCTCATTCTCCTGTGTTTCAGGGAATCAATTTCTAACCTGTTCAACCGACCCCTGTAACTCTACTCCTTAAACACCAGCAACATCCGTGTCCGGCAGGGCTCCTGCAGCCTCTACCCTATTCATGGGGATTTATCCATCCTAATTTACCTCAAGACAGCAAGCACCTGTTGTGTAATCCGTACACAATCCATGATCTGGCCGGCTTTCGTCATTTCCACTGTCTCTTCCTGTCTCCCAAGGAAACACAGGCACACAGAATTTGTTGAAAATCTCTCCCATCTCTTTCGGCTCCATGCACAGATTGGCACACTGAACATCGGGAGATATCTTGTGACCGTTAACAGGGCAGTAAGGAAAGCACAGTTTCTCTCAATAAATTATCCTGCACCAATTCGTGGAAATGTGCTCATTACAGTTGTTGTTTACAAATTTCACAAGGGTGATTATGGAATGAAAAGTTTTATGTATGACGGGCATTTTGTGTCTCTGGGCCTGTTCTCAATGGAGGGGTGGTGACTCTGGGAACAGAAATGTCAATGAAATCCTGAGTGCTGGATAGAGTGATAGGACAAGATGTTTTAAACAGGAGAGGAGTCTAGGATCTGAGGTCACACTCTCAATGTATTCAGTTGTATATAGGGACATTATCTTCCATACTTCTGTCCAGTAACAGGATCTGAATATCACCTGTATGAATGCCTAGTGTTGATCGTAGTTATAGGTTAATTGCAGGCACAAGAATATAATGGCATTTTAACTACTTAATTGAATAAATAAGGACCCTTAATGGATATCACCACAATGCATTGTGTGAGGCCCTTTGTAAATATCCTATATTTCACATTTGGAACAGACATTTCGCATCCAACAATGTGTTTTGAGTTTGTAACAGCTTCGGCACTGCTGTAAGTTCTGTAGAGATTAAACTACTAACAGATTTAATGGAGGCACCTCGAGACAGGGTTAAAACAGCCATTAGAATTGTAGTTTCCCAATTACAAAATGGCTGAGAGCTCAGCTTTCATCTTTGTCACAATGAAACTCAAAGTATGTGAGGTTGTTCCTTATTTCCTATTTTCAGTTAGTTCTGCCGAGCCACTTCCCCCATCACCAGGGTAACAGCCCAGCAGAGCTGCAGAGTGTTGAACATTTTTATCGCTCTCTGGTCACTGCCACTCAGTGGCCTCAGGAGCCGGTGTGGAGGCCCGGATGCCTTGAGCATTTACTGTATGGAAATATATGATGTTTAAGTTGCAATAGAGAGATAACTAATGAATGTAGGGATTGCATTGATACAAATCTGTTTAGGATGTCACAAACAGGGATCACTCCCTCCACAATCCCCTTGTTCATTCATCCCTCCTCACTAATCTTCCTCCAGATACTTATCCCTGCATACGGCCTAAGTGCTACACCTACCCGTACACCCCCTCCCTCACCTCCATTCAGACACAAAACAGTCCTTCCAGGTGAGGCAACACTTCACTGCGAATCTACTGAGGTCATCTATTGTGTCCGGTGCTCCCGATGCGGCCTCCATTACATTGGTGAGACCCGCCATCAATTGGGAGACCGTTATGTTGAGCATCTACTTATCATCTGCTACAAGGGGGACTTCGCAGTGGCCAAACATTTCAATTCTGATTCCCATTCCGACGTCTCGATCAATGGCCTCCTCGTGTGCCAAGATGAGACCATCCAGAGGGTGGAGGAGCAACACCTTATATTCCATCCGGGTACCCTCCAACTTGATTGAATGGATATTGAATTCTCCTTCCACTAAACAAATCCCCCCCCCCCCACCCACTTCTCTATTCCCCACTCTGAACTTTCATTTCTGCTCACCAGTCTATCACTTCACCCTGAGTCCCCTCTTTCCCTTTGTCCTAATGACGACGCTCCAATTCTTTCATCTCCTGCCCTTGACCCGCTCATGACTTGACTTCACCTATCACCTATCAGCTTCCAGTTCGCCATTTTCCCTTCCCCGACCTTTATATTCAGATCACTTCTCCACCCCCCATCCCTCAGTAATGAAAAAGGCTTGTGGTCCAAAATGTGGACTATTTACTCTTCTCCATAGATACTGCCTGTTGTGCTGAGTTCCTCCAGCATTGTCTGTGTGATGCTTTGGATTTCCAGCCTTTGCAAGCTTTCTACTGTTTAAGTATGATAAATACCGTAACAATTATTTGGGTTTTGTTAAGATTATACCTGTAATATGGTGTAAAATCCCGCTCGCCATACTAACACGGGTTACACAGACCAAAGAACAAACTGCCGGAGGAACTCAGTGGGTCGGGCAGCATCTGTGGAGGGAAATGGACTGTCAACATTTCGGGCCGAGACCCTCCCTCTGGACTGAGAGTCGACGGGAAATAGTCAGAGAAAAGAGGTGAGGGGTGGGGATGGGGCAAGAGCTGGGGAGTGAGTGGTGGATCCAGGTGAGGGGCAGGTGGGAAGGTGGAAGTGGTGACAGGGGTGGGAGGTGAGTGGTTGGGGCAACACGGGGCTGCAGAAATGGAATTTAATTCCATGAAGGATTAACAGAAAGGTTGTAAAGTATATGGTTTAGAGATTTACCACACTGATTCCTGGAGGACGACGAAGTCTCACTGATCGTCTTCACATAAAACAGAGGCCGGCAGATGTGTGGGGACCGAGGGGATCGAGGAAATGAGGACCGGGCAGAAACATGTGGCTGAGATGGGAGAGCAGGTTCCATCTTGTTGATGGTTAGAGGGGCTGAATGGCCACCTCCTCCTGTTTCTCACTTGATGTTTCAGTGAGGCAGGAGGAATGTGAATAATATTATTACTTATAAAGATAGAAGTGATTTGAATGAAACCTTTTCGGGTCTGACTTGTGTATCGGATCGGGATGGGAATCGAACCCGTAACTCCGAGATCCGAGAGGTGGAGCGATGGAGACGCCAAAGGTACCGAGGGCAAAATAAAAAATGTAGCTGGTGTAAATATGAAATAACGTGTAAAATGCGTTATCGGTATGGTTAAAATGCGGTGGGTCGGGCAGTGTGTGAGGGGCGAGGAGCAGAGTCATCGGTTCAGACGGGAGACCCTCCACCCGACAAGTTTCTCGCTCCCATTTCAAACGCAGATCAGCAGCATCTGCTGTTTACGCTTCCGAGGCCCCGCCCCCGCTCTCACAGTCTCCGGATGGACGGGGTTTTCTTTCCGTTCTCTGTTGAAGCGGATCGTCGGCGTGGAGCCGGTGGACCGATTGCTGTCTGCGGGGCAAATTGATCAAGTTCCCATCGGTCAATGTTGTGGCGGGTCACTCGGGATGAACGCGACCGACAATTTCCCATCGGTGAGTACTGAAGCCGATCCCGGGGGAGGGAAACCTGATGTTGTGCAGAGAGTCCCGTTAACTTCCTCGAACTGGCGGCCTCGTCCCGCTTCCGGGATACAACCTGTCGTGGTCGGTCCGGGTTATGGGACCTTCACACCGAACCGCCTGAGATGAGCCGCCGCTCAGCCCCTGGTGTTCTGGTCCCAGGAGCGGGATGAGGTGGTGATGCCCGGACTAAATCCATCCACTCAGTTGTACCTGGTGAACTTTACCTCCATCACCCGGCCCGGTATCGGATCCAAACTTCACCTGGATCGACGCCTGGGGTCGATAATTGTTTTACATATTTCCAGCATACTGGAAGCGGCCGTTCAGCCCGTTGTGTTCTTGCAGACTCGAGGGTTAAACAGAGTAATCGCACCCTCGGGAGACTCCTCCACGTGTATGAGTAGTTTCACCTTTCCCCGTTCAGACAGGACAGTGAGATCCAGATCTCTCACGTCCTCTTGGAGGACTAGGAAGTTAAATTCCATCTATTTTCCATTGCTATGACTTGCCGAAACACTGACAGTGTTTCCCGATGTCTGGCCCTATTAATGCGAGAGTTAAGTCTAGTTCATGTTTGCCCAGCCTGTATCCCAATGCCGCAATGATATACTTCAGCAATCTCTCTTCTAAACGTTGTCTTCATTGTGAAGTTTTGTATTGCACCTTTCTATTTATTTATTTGTTTCTTTGTTTGTTTATTTATTTAGTTAGCTAGTTAGTTAATTAGTTAGTTATTGTTCGCTAGGAATACCAAAGGTTTAGTTGGACACAACACGTGACAGGGTAAAAGCAACCATTTCAATTTTTGATTCACCGTTACAAAATGGCTGCAGTGTTAATCTTTGTCATAACATCTGATGTTGAGTTTGTTATTTCCTTTCTCGGTTATTTTCAGTGAGCCACTTCCTCTGTTTCCAGGGTAACGGCCCGTCAGAGCTGCAGCAAGTGTTGCAGTTTTTATCGCTCTGTGGTCACCGCCTCTCAGCGTAGAGACAGTGGCCTCGGGAGCAAATGTAACAGAGTGATAGTGGGAGGAAAGGATGCTGTGAGCATTGTCTGTGTGGGATGTGTTACACCAGGGTCAGAATGAACTCAGAACTAACAAATTGTTTGGGGTGGGATGGCATTTACAGTCTAGGTTGGCAATCAGTTACTATCTGTGCGTTAAAATGAAGAGGGAGAAAATACTACAGTTGCAGGAAATTTAAAGTAAGGAGGTGAAAATACTGGAGACGCTCAGCAGATCGGCAGCATCTTGGACATTCTCAGTTCTGGAACTGGGTATTCCACCATTTCTCCTTTCAGAGATGTAGTCTGATGTACTGAGCTCCCAGCATTTTCTACTTTATAATTTTACATTTTGTTCCTGCTACACTGCAGGAAACATGGCAGCCCGCTCTGCTGGGCAAGATCCCACACAGCAAGAAGATTGTGATCAAATGTGCTCGGTTTAGCTGCTGGGATCAGGCTGAAGTGTATCCGCATCCTCTTTTCAGACCGGGGAAACGGCCTGAGCACCGGCCCCGGCAGAGGGTCATTAGCTTCCAATTCCACTTTAGTTTGTGAATCGGATCTGGCAGGAACTCCACGGCAAATTGCCGGCACCAAGGCGTCTTTGTATGGGTGATAATATTGCGCTGGTGACTCTGATGATATGGAACTGGCAATATACGGGCTTCAGTCCAGGTTGGTAATTCGACAGATGTGATCGGAATTTTCTCAGTCTGCAGTGAAGCTGAAATCCCGGGCGGTCGGGCATTGGTTGTGGGGAAATCACCGTCTACACTGTCCAATAGGATATCATATCTGTCAAGTATTTTGGAGATTAGTTAAGAATGAACTAGGGCGTATTGCATCTTTTTTTGAGAAAGATAGACCGGCATGGATTAGAATAGAACTAGATAAAATAGGAGAAAATACACCAGAAGATTTTATATATAAATGGGAATCTAAATGGATACGGGAAAAGAAAGAATCTCCTATATTAAAACATTTGATTGACTTATGGAATAAGATAAATGTTGATGATGAGACAAAGAAATCTTTATTAGCAAAGAGATCTTTAATTCAAAATAGACTTATTCCTTTTACAATGGATAATCAACTTTTATATAATTGGTTTCAAAAAGGGATTAGATATATAGGAGATTGTTTTGAAGGAGGTATATTAATGTCATTTGATCAATTAAAGAATAAATATAAAGTATCAAACAACATTCTTTTTTGTTACTTCCAACTAAAGACTTATTTAAGAGAAAAATTAGGTCAAACAATGTTATTGCCGAAAGCTAATGAAATAGAAACTTTAATTCAAAAAGGAAAAACTAAAAATAATATTTCTTGAATGTATAGCTTAATTCAAAAACAGGCAGTTAAACAAGGAGTCCATAAGTCAAGACAAAAATGGGAAAGTGACTTGAATATTAAAATTGAAGAAACAAATTGGTCAAGACTATGTCTTGATAGTATGACAAATACAATAAATTTCCGGTTAAGATTAGTGCAATATAATTTTTTACTTCAATTATATATTACACCACAAAAAATAAATAAATTAAACCCAAATTTATCTGATCAGTGTTTCCGATGTAACCAAGAAATCGGTACTTTTTTACATTCTACTTGGTTTTGTTTTAAAATTCAACCTTTTTGGACAAATTTAAGAGTTTTATTGGAACAAATTATTGGAACACAGCTTCCACATAATCCAATATTATTTTTATTAGGCGATATTGAAGGGATAAAATCGAAACCCAAATTGAATAAATATCAGAAAGAATTCACAAAAATTGCACTGGCTGTAGCCAAAAAGGCTATTGCAGTTACTTGGAAATCGGATTCATACTTAAGTATAGATCGTTGGAAGAATGAAATTTCCAGCTGTATTCCACTTGAAAAAAATACTTATAATTTAAGAGATAAATATGAAACATTTCTAAAAATTTGGCGGCCTTATTTACAAAAGACAGGATTAAATATATAGGTGCTCCGAAGATAAAATAATTGGTTATTTGGGGAAATAAATAAATATATATACTAAAGTTATTACGAACTCCATGGAGCATGTGGAGATCTTCCGATATCCAGGCACTCTTTCTTTCTTTCTTTTTTTTCTTTTTTTTCCTATAGGGATGTTGGGGGGGCTAAGGGGAGGGGGGAAGGGTATATATTTTTTTTCTTTCTGTAATCATTTGAAAACTCAATAAAAAAGTTTTTTTTTAAAAGAATGAACTAGGGCGTTAGGTGAAGTTGGGCAGTGATGTTGTTCATCTGAACTTTGGTAAAGTCTGTAACAAGTTCCCGCATGGCAGCTGATCGGGGAGGTTCGGTCACGTGGGATTCACAGGGAGCTGGCGAGGTGGATTCACACTGGGCTCGAGAACAAGAAGGAGAGGGGGATGAATGTAGATGGTTCTAGCGAATGGAGGCCTGTGACGAGTGGGATGTGAGTGTCAGTGTTGAGACCTCTGTAATTTATTATTCATGCCATTGATTTGTATATGAATGTAAATGGCTACACAGAGTATTATGTCCCGTTGTGTTCACCCTACTGTAGTAAATATATTATCAAGCTGGAGAGGGTGCAGAAGAGATTGCTGAAGATGTTGCCTGGACTAGAGGGCCGAGTCATAGGAAGCTTTTGGCCGAGCTGGGTCTTCATTGCAGAGGAGAATGAGGGTGACATTATAGGAGTTCATGAAATCAAGAGGGAACATAGATAATGTGGTTGGTCGTGGTATTTTACCCAGGTTTCAAGATTCAAAATTGTTTAATGTCATTCCAGTAACAAGTGTAAAGGAGAACAAAATAATTGTTACTCAGGACAGAAGAAAAAACCAAAATGATGGAGACCACAATAATAAACAAAACACAATACATGAAGTATGACAGTTTAAAAAGATTGATTGTATGTCCATAAAGTGACATTAATCAAAGGGGTGTCTGGACATGAGAGACTGACATTGATTCTTCTTCTGCATGTGACTTGCATGTTACACGTTTGGGCGATCATGGCTCTCCACATCCACTGATCCCTCACAGCGTCAATGATATCCCGCACACTTAGATCTGTTAGTTCTTTCACGCTGTCCATATATTTCCTTCTTTGCCTTCCTCTTCCGCGTTTCCCAGGCATATGGCCTTGCAATGTAAGACATCCTATTTCTCCCTTTCTGATGACATGCCCCGGGAATTGAAGTTCCCTCTCATTTAATGTTCTCATTAAAGATCTTTTGGTGTGGGTACGTTGGAGTACTGTCTCGTTAGCTACCCTGTCTCTATGTGATATTTTCAGCATTCTTCTAAAAAACACATTTCTGTTGCTTCTATGTTTCTTTGGAGTTCTGATGTTATAGTCCACATTTCGGAAGCACACAGCAAGATTGACCAGATGTAACATTTTAGTAGCCTGAGCCTTGTGGTCATAGAAATGTGTCTGTTGGTAAAAATGGGTTTCATTATTTAGAAGTTGATTTTGGCAATGGCAACTCTTTTTATTTCTACTTTACTTCTAGCATCTTGTGATATAAAGCTACTAGGGTAATTAACGCTGGTCTTTTGTTCAATCTCTTTTGTTACTGACGGGCAACTTGCAGTTGGGAGTATCCTGCTCTTTTGATATTACCACATACTTATTTTTTTACAGTTAATGGTTAGACCAAAATCTGCACTTGTTTGTACTACTTTGTCCAGGAGAATTTGTAGGTCTTCTGCAGCACTTGCTATTAGAGTGGTATCGTCTGCATATCTTATATTGTTGATGGAAACATCTCCAATTTTTATCCCATCTAGGTCTTCTGTTTCTCTGAGAATCATTTCAGTATAGATATTAAATAATTTCTGTGAGGCAACGCATCTCTGTCTAACTTCCCTTTGAATTTTAGTCCAACTGCTTATATTATCATCATCTTTTACCGCCACCGATTGATTACAACATGAATTTTGAAGCGGTTATTTGTCCCTTCCGTCAATGTTTAGTTAAATGGGAAGTTGAAATAATTTTTCATGTTGCACTTTGTCGAATGCTTTAGTGAAATCAATAAAACATAAAAATACATCATTTTGATATTCAATTGCCCTTTCTGAAAGCATTAGTAGTATGAAAATTGCATTCCTAGTTCCTCTATCCTCAATAAATCCATATTACAGTTCAGAAGTTTCTGGACTTAAATTGTTTTTAATTTGACTCAGAACAATTCTCTACAAAATCTTTGTTATGTGACTCATAAGACTGATTGTTCTATAATTTTCGCAGTCAATAGTTCCAGGAATTTTAGGCAGGGTTATAAATACTGATTTTAAGAGATCGTCAGGCAATACACCAGACTCATAAATGCCATTATACTCTTCAAAAAGAATATCTACTCCCAGATCTTCTAGGGCTTGTATCATTTCCACTGAAATTCCATCACGTCCAGTGGCTTTACTTTGTTTCATGCTTTTCATTGCTTTAGTTATTTCTTCTTCGGTAATGAGGGCCAGAATTAGGGTGTTTTATATATGGGGGTTCCCTCTATTATCTCAAAAAGCTGCTCTACATACTGAATCCACCTCTCACATACTTTATCCGTTAGGATGGGTCCATCTGCTGATTCTAGGCATCCTGTAGAGGAGGTTTTCTTAATGCCAGTAATTTCCTTAAATTTTCTGGTGCATTTTTTGCTGTTGTTAATATGGCCTTCTACTTCATTGCATTTTTTGATTCAGCCATTCTCCCTTTGCAATATTGCATAATTCTCTGGTCTGTGAGATTGATCGTATGTCCATAAAGTGACGTCAGGCACAGGAGTGTCTGGACATGTGAGACTGACAACGATTCTATGTCCGTAAAGTGACAATAGGCACAGGAAAGCCTGGACCTACGGAGAATCATATTGATTGTCTGTCCATAAAGTCACTTCAGGCACAGGAGTGCCTAGAACTGTCAGGAAATGTTAAACCAGTAGTGGGTGGGGTGCGGAGTGTGGGTTAGTGAGTAGAGCTGTTAATCAGGCTGACCGTTGGTGAAAATAACTGTTTTGAGCCCGATTGTCCTGCCGTGGGTGTTACAGATCCACAATTCCTTTAAAGTAACACCAGAGTTGTAAAGAGAGTTTAGGACATTTTGACCATTATTAAGAGGGGCCTGGATATTAATGCTAAAGTTGTAAAAGACGCCGGGAATCCAAAATAAAAAAAAAACAGAATTGAGTGCAGTTCTGGCCAGCTACTTGGGGGAAAGATGTCGATAAGCGTGAAAGAGTGCAGGGAAAATTACACGGACATTGCTAGTATTTCAGGAAATAGTTATAGTGATAGGTTGAACAGGTTAGAACTCGATTACCTGGAATACAGGGGAATGATGGGGTATCCTAGCAGGATTCCAACTTTTCTATGCCATTTGCCCCTACAATTAGAGGAAGGGTCCAGGACCCTAGGTGGGGAAGCCCTGCTTGAAATATAGAAATCTATGATGGTATAAATAGGGTGAATGCAGTTAGTCATTTCCCCCTCAGGTTGGGTAAAATCATGGATTTAGGGCAAAAAGTGACACATTTAAGGGTAATCTGAGGGAGAACTACTTCACTCAGAGGGTGGAGCGAATGCGGAACAAGTTCCCAGCAGATGTAAGAGATGAAGGTCCGATTGTGGTATTTCAGAGATGTTTGGGGAGGTACATGGATGAGGGAGGTATCGAGGGCTATGGTCTGGGTGCAGGGGGATGGAACCACACCGAACATGGCACGGACTGAATGGACTTTAACAACCCTGTGTCTGTGCTGTAAGGGCTCTGTGAATCTCAATTGAAACTTCTACACATAATCGACATTTATTGCAGACAGGTCGTAGAAAACATAGAAAATCAGAATCAGAATCAGAATCAGACTTTAATCGCCAAGTACCTATGCACATACAAGGAATTTACTTCTGGCAGATGTTGTCTCTCTGCTCATAACAATAATAATAATAATGATAAATATAAATGAAAATATAGATTATACATACAGGTAGTGCAATCCAAGTAATAGTTAGCCGACTGTTAACCGGCAGTTAACTGTTCAGCAAAGTGACCGCAGTAGGGAAAAAACTTCTCCAGTGCCTATTAGTCTTAGTCTGGAGGGATCTGAAGCGCCTACCAGACGGAAGCAGATCAAACAGTCCGTGCGCAGGATGGGAGGAGTCCTTTATGATGTTCCCCGCCCTCTTCTTCAACCTGGAAAAGTACAGGTCCACAATAGAGGGCAGGGAGGCTCCAATGATGCACTCGGCAGTCCTCACTGTGCGCTTATAGGTGCAGGAGTAGGCCCTTCGGCCCTTTGAGCCTGCATCGCCATTCAGTATGATCATGGCTGATCATCCAACTCAGAACCCTGTACTTGCTTTCTCTCCATCCCTTTAGCCACTAGGGCCATATCTAATTTATATTATATCTAACTTATAGGTCGTATACAACACTGCGATTTATTTTGGACCAGCGTCTGCACTGCTGAGAGCTCTGTAGAGCTGGAACCACATTGAAATTTACTGAATGCACCTCCAAGGGGTAAAAACAACCGCTGGAATTTCAGTATCAGCATTACAAAATGGATGAATGTTCAGTTCATCTTTGTCACAATGAAACCGAGAACGTGTCACACTGAGTTTGTTATTTCCCCGCTCGGTTATCTTTGCGAGCCACTTCCTCCGTCACCAGGGCAACAGCTCACCAGAGCTGCAGAGAGTGTTGAACACGTTTATCGCTCTCTGGTTGCTGACTCTCAGCGGAGAGAGAGTGGCCTCAGATACGAGGATGTTTTCAGCATTTACTGTCCGGGATGGAATGAAGAAAATTGTAGGGATTGTATTTATGCGATTCTGTTCTGGGGGTCAAACATCTTGCAGTTAGTCATCGTTTCTGCATCAAAAGAAACAAAATGAAATCTCCTGCACTGAGTTTCCAGTGCTATATTTTCAATTTTATATTTAAAACATTTTGTTCCTGTTACACGACGGGGAAAGTGGCTGCTAATTGACCTGGGCTACACCGCACTCAGCAATAAAATAATGAACAACTGTGTTCAATCTAACTGTGGGAACAAGCTAAAATGTATCAGCACCCTCTTTGTGATCCAAGGCCCATGTTTTACAGCTAATCCCTGTCTAGAAAGAGGATCATCGGGCTCCAGTTCTGTCATGGGTTGGTGTGGGAGTGTAAGTTTTTGAACTGGGATTACTGAGACACTGCCGCATATTACCGGCAGCAAAGAGCCCTGGGAGAGTTGGTGCTTGAGATACAATCTTGGGATGGGGGCTCCAGGAATATGGAGCTGGTAGTGTTTGGGCTTCGGTCTACGTTGGTGTTTTTACAGATGCGGCTGGATGTTCCGTGATGAAGCAGACGTCTCCGGGGGCTGGATATTGGTAGCGTGGATCTCTCAGTGTGAGATGCGGGAACACCAGTGTGAGATGTGGAAAAGATGTGCGAGGCTCTCGGTGTGGGCTGTGACCCTCTGAGGTTGGACCTGGGATACCACACCTGATTTGATCCAGATAAAATGAGTCAGGGGATCAAGCTGTCAGGGTTTATGAGATGTTGAGCGAGTATTTCTGTTCTGTGCTCAGATGTTTGGTTCTGAAGTCTCTTTGGAAGCAAAGCAGAGAATGTTGCTATTCCATCCCTCTCAGGGAGAGGCTGTGATTAAATACGCTGTTTTGTGTTTGCACCAGTAGACATAGACCGGGGTTTCAGAATTCAATTCACATTTAGAAATTCCCCCTCACTGTCACCTTCTATCTGCCAGTGGGCAGATACTCAAACAGAAACTCAGGATGCTGAAGATGGAACAGAACATGGAATAGTACATCACAGGAACAGGCCCTTCGGCCACAATGGTGTGCCAAACCAGCAGAAAAGTAAATCAACACCCACCCTCAAAATCTAGGGTTGGTGGGGGGGGGGGTTGAAGTTAGGGCGGGGGTGATTATTTACCAACTGAATAACAACAAGTCTGGATGCAGTGGGAGTGGAGAGGGTGTCTGGATTAGACTGAGAGTCTGGGATCTGAGAGTGCTGCCTCAGAATAAAGAAGCATCACTTTAAAATTGAGATGAGAGACATTACTTCAGCCAAAGGTTGTTTGATCTGTGGAATTTGTCACCACAAACAGTGGTGGAGGCTATCGTTGGGTATATTCATGTTCTGGATTGCTAAGTAGGTTGAGAATTATAGCAGGAAGCAAGAATATAAAAACAGAGAACCACAACTCCTCTTGACAATTCATACAAAAAAAGACTGGTAATGTTCTATTTATAGAAGAGAAAAAAAACACTAAACTAACCTAAAACAACAAAAAAGGGACTGGGCAGTGCACTTGAGGACAAGATTACAAAAAAAGAAGAAAACGTCCTTCTGGTCAAATCTGAACCTTCACAGATGGAGAAAGAAAAGAAAAGAAATTAGATTGTATGAAAATATTGAATAAAAGGTGGCCAGGTTTGTTCAAATTTGAAAGATGTATCGAACGTCCGACTTCTAATTTTCTCCAATTTTAAACAAAACACAGTGGAGGAGAGCCTGAAAAAAGCAGTAGGTGGATTAGGATCCTTCGAATGCAACAAAATAGCTCTACTACCCAATAAATTTGAAAAGGCTATCACATTTACCATCTATAGAAATCTTTGAATCAGGGAAGAAAAAATCCGTCTCTGCTTCCACTACTTTTCCATTTATTACCACAGTGTTAACAGGACTGGCTGGTTTTCTTAATATTGAGCAAGAAGCCAGCTTTCGACTTTCTTCTTTCACTTTCATCAGAAGCTTCTTCAGATCCTCCTCACTTTCAGCCATTAGAATAGTATCACATGCGTATCTGAATTTATTAATATTCTGTCTGGTAATTTTCACTGCAACATCTTGAGTCCTCTCGACCAGCATTCCTCATATGTTCAGCATCTAGATTAAATAAGCAGGGTGAGGGGGCGTCACGTGATGGCGTAGGGTCGAGACGTTGGGAATCCAGCTCCTCCGTAAAAATTAATGAAATAAGGTTTAAATGAAAAACAGTTAATAAATACCCACTAGAAACTGTTTATAAGCAACTCAGGATTATTTTTGGATATGGCTCCTAAACCGAAACAGAAGAAAGTTACTACTTCGAAGACTGCGCAAATCGGCGGGGAAAAAAGGCCTAACCGTCTCGGCGAAGCCTCGGACTCAAGTTGGATCTCCTCCCGGCGAAGTGCATGGCAGTTCTGATGATGCGGGACAGGAAGTTGCAGCAATGTCGGCGGTCTCTGAGAAGAAACGGCAAGAACAACGCATGCGCGAAGAAACAAGCATGAATGAACAGATATTAACAAAACTACAAATCCCAATTACGGCTGGAAGTGAAATTGGATGTGGATTGGAAGTAGAAACAGACTCTTTGGGAAATTCAGAGGATGAAGAAGAGGAAAAGAAGGAGGAGATTAAAGGGGACATAAGATATATCCTGATATATATGATGAATGAATTAAAAGCTATAAGAACAGATATAAGAAGGATGCAGACTACACTCGATAATGTGGTGGAAAAAGAAAAGAAGATGGATAATAAAGTTAAAGAAATGGAAGAAAACACTGAAAGAATAGATAAGATAGAAGACAATAATCTTGCCTGGACAATAGAAAGAAAACGGATGTTGGAAAAAATAGATGCGCTTGAAAACTCTAGTAGACGAAATAATATTAAAATTGTTGGTCTTATGGAAGGTACAGAGGGTGAAAATCCAATAAAATTCTTTCAAGAATGGATTCCGAAAATTTTGGAAATGAAAGATGGAAGCCAAGTAATTGAAATTTAAAGAGCACACAGAGCTTTAAGACCAAGACCTCAGCAAGATCCAAATCCAAGATCAATTTTGATAAAATGCTTAAGGTACCAAGATAAAGAAATGATCTTGAAGGCAGCTACTCAAGGTGCTAAAAAGAGAAATGGGCCATTGATAATAGAAGGGAAAAGAGTTTTTAAAAATCCAGACATAAGTTACGATCTTCTGAAGAGGCGGAAGGAATTTAATCCAGTGAAAAAATCTTTATGGGAAAAGGGCTATAAATTTTTATTGAGCTACCCAGCAAAATTGATAATTTTCCTGGATAACAAAGAAAGAAGATTTTTCGTTGACTACCGGAAAGCGGAGAAATTTGTACAAGAATTACCTGATGTCCAGGAAGAGGACTAAAGAATTATAGAAATGAAGTGGACTAATGATGAAGACTGAAATAAGGTTGGACTTGACGGACATTTATAAGGAAAACAAAAATAGTTGAGTATTAATTGGGAGTAGAGACATTAATTATTTTTTTTTTCTTCACTAACATTTTTTTTGCGGGGGAGCTGGAGGAGCTCCTGATCGATGGCTGCGAGTTTCACGTGTACAATCATGGCGATTGCCATGACCTGTAAAATGGGGGGGGGGGGGGTAATGTTGTGTTCTTTTTATTCGCAACGTTAATGGGGGGTATTTTGTTTTTTTTTCCCTTATATATTAGTTACCTTTTTTCTATTTTTCTTTTTTGTCTGGATGGTTGGGAAGAGACTCATAGCAACATGGAGAATTTCAAAGAGTTCCCAAGGTATTATGAATGATTAATTTACTTAGTTTTTTAAGTTTTAATGTTAATGGACTTAATGGACCTGTGAAAAGAAAAAGAGTTTTAACATATATTAAGAAAATGAAAGGAGATACAGCTTTTTTACAAGAAACACATTTAACAGAAACAGAACATAAGAAATTAAAGAGAGATTGGGTTGGAAATGTCATTGCAGCTTCATTTAATTCAAAATCGAGAGGAGTTGCAATTTTGGTTAATAAAACTTTACCAATTAAAATACAAAATGTAGTAATTGATTCTGCGGGGAGATATGTGATTATACATTGTCAATTTTTTTCAGAATTATGGACTTTTATGAACATTTATGCACCAAATGAAAATGATGCAAAATTCATACAAGAATGTTTTTTGAACTTGACTGATGCACATGATAAAATATTAATAGGTGGAGAGTTTAATTTTTGTTTAGATCCAGTTTTGGATAGGTCAAATAAAGTTGCTACAAAATCAAAAGTAATAAAACTAACTTTATCATTAATGAAAGATTTAAACCTGATTGATATATGGAGAAAAATTAATCCATGAGAAAGTGATTATTCATTTTATTCAAATAGACATAAAACTTACTCAAGGATTGATTTTTTTATTATCAAAACATATTCAGGATAGAGTGAAAAGTGTGGAATATAAAGCAAGAATACTGTCAGATCATTCCCCCTTGATAATGACAATGATAATGATGGATAAGGAGGAATCGATCTATAGATGGAGATTTAATTCAATTTTATTAAAACATAAAGATTTTTGTGATTTTATGAAAAAACAGATTCAATTTTTTTTGGATACAAATTTACATTCAGTTGAGGATAAAATTATTATGGGAAGCGATGAAAGCATATTTAAGGGGTCAGATTATAAGTTATACATCTAAAATTAAGAAGGAATACATGGCAGAAATAGATCAATTGGAGAAAGATATCATAAAGTTAGAAAAAGAATCTCAAAGATATATGACAGAAGAAAAACGAAGACAACTTGTTAATAAAAAACTACAATATAATACACTCCAGACATATCGTACAGAAAAAGTAATTATGAGAACTAAACAGAAATATTACGAATTAGGTGAAAGATCACATAAGATTCTTGCTTGGCAGTTGAAAACAGAACAGGCTTTTAAAACAATAAATGCAATTAGAACAAGTGTAAATAAGGTTACTTATAAGCCTTTAGAAATTAATGAAACTTTAAAAAAATTTTATACTGAACTATATCAATCAGAATCACAAAATAAGACTGCTGAGATAGATAAATTTTTATCACAAATAACCCTTCCAAAATTAAATTTGGAAGAACGAAGGATTAGATATGCCCTTTACATTAAAAGAGGTTGAAGAATGATAACTTTATGATCACTTCAGAGTAATAAATCCCCAAGAGAAAATGGTTTTCCTCCTGAATTTTATAAAACACTTAAAGATTTATTAATTCCTCCTTTTATGGAATTAATATATCAAGTGGAAAAATGCCTATTTCTTTGTTGAATACAGATTATAAAATAATAGCAAACATTTTATCTAATAGAATATCTAAATATTTACCAAAATTAATACATATGGATCAAACAGGTTTTATTAAAAACAGACAATCAATGGATAATATAACCCAGTTACTTCGTATCATTCATTTGGCACAAAAAAAGAGAGGAAATGAGTGTGGCAGTTGCTTTGGATGCAGAAAAAACATTTGATAGATTGGAATGGGATTTTTTATTTAAGGTATTGGAAAAATATGAGTTTGGAAAAATATGAGTTAGGGAAATCTTTTACACAATGGATTAAAACCTTAAATACTAATCATCAAGCTAAAGTAGTTACAAATGGTCAGATTTCAACACCATTTTGCATAACGAGGTCAACTAGACCAGGCTGCCCATTATCACCTGCTTTATTTGTATTGGCAAAAGAACCATTAGCTGAATTAATCAGAACAGATTCAGACATTGGGGGCTTTAGCGTTAATCAAGAAGAATATAAGATTAATTTATTTGCTGATGATGTTTTGATTTATTTAACAAACCCATTGCAATCTTTGCAAAGATTATCTTTTAGATTGGAAGAATATGGGAAAGTATCAGGGTATAAAGTAAATTGGGATAAAAGTGAAATTTTACCCCTTACCAAAGGAAATTATAATCAATGTTGATTAGTAACTCAATTTCGATGGTCAATGAATGGGATAAAATATTTAGGTATTAGAGTTGATAATGATGTAAAAAATTTATATAAACAAAATTATTTGCCATTATTAAAAAAAAGAGGATCTTGATAAATGGATGATGTTACCAATAACATTAATAGGTAGAGTTAATGCTGTAAAAATGAATATATTTCCTAGATTGCAATATTTATTCCAAACTTTACCAATACAATTACCTCAGAAGTTTTTTCAAGAACTGAATAAATATGTAAGGAAATTTCTTTGGAAAGGAAAGATGTCAAGAATATCATTGGAAAAATTGACATGTAAATTTGATTTAGGAGGGTTACAACTTCCAAATTTTAAGAATTATTATAAAGCAAATCAACTTAGATTGATTGCATCTTTTTTTTTGATGAAAAAAAAACCCGGCATGGATTAGAATAGAATTAGATAAGATAGGAGAAAACATACCAGAAGATTTTATATATAAATGGGAATCCAAATGGATACGGGAAAAAAACAGAATCTCCTATATTAAGACACTTGATTGATTTATGGAATAAGGTAAATATGGATGATGAGATAAAGAAATCTTTATTAGCAAAAAGAACTTTAATTCAAAATAGGCTTATTCCTTTTACAATGGATAATAAACATTTATATAATTGGTTCCAAAAGGCGATTAAATATATAGCTGAACGTTTTGAAGGAGGTATATTGATGTCGTTTGATCAATTAAAAAATAAATATAAAATATCAAACAACACTCTTTTCTGTTATTTTCAATTAAAGGCTTATTTACAAGAAAAGCTGGGTCAAACAATGTTGATGCCAAAACCTAGTGAAATAGAAATATTAATTCAAAAAGGAAAAATTAAAAAAATTACATCTTGTATGTACAATTTGATTTAAAAACGGACAATTAAATCAGGAATTCATAAATCAAGACATAAATGGGAATCTGATTTGAATGTTAAAATAGATGGAAAAAGTTGGTCAAGATTATGTTCTGATAGTATGATAAATACAATAAATGTTCGACTTAGATAAATACAATATAATTTTTTACATCAATTATATATAACACCACAGAGAATAAGTAGATTAAATTCAAATATGTCTGACCAATGTTTTCGATGTAATCAAGAAATTGGTACTTTTTTACATTCTACTTGGTCTTGTTTTAAAATTCAACCATTTTGGATAAATCTGAGACTTTTATTGGAACAAATTACTGGAGTACAACTCCCACATAGTCCAATATTATTTTTATTAGGAGATATTGAAGGGACAATACCAAAACTTAAATTGAATAAGAATCAGAAAAAAATTATAAATATTGCATTGGCAGTAGCCAAAAAAGTTATCGCAGTTACTTGGAAATCTGATTTATATTTAGCTATGGATCATTGGCATAATGAAATATATAGTTGTATTCCACTTGAAAAAATTACATATAATCTAAGAAATTAATATGATATATTTTTGAAAATTTGGCTCCCATACCTACGAAAGATGGGATTAAATACATAGGTCCTTTGAAGATAAAATTATAAAGTAATTGGGGAAAGTAAAAATAAATATTAAAATTATTTTGAACTCCATGGAGCATGTGGGGATCCTCCGATATCCAGGCAATCTTTCTCTTCTTTCTTTTTTTTCTTTCTTTAGATAAGGGTTAAGGGGGGGAGGGTTAATATTATTTTTCTTTTTCTTACTATTTTATCATCACATTTATTCTTTGTAATTTTCTAAACATTTAATAAATAAATAAATTGGAAAAACAAACAAACAAGGTGACAGTATGCAGCCTGGTCATACTCCTTGCCAAATCTTGAACCAGTTTGTTGTTCTGTGTTGTTCTAACTGTTGCTTCTTGATCTTTGTACAAGTTTCTCATAAGGCAGAACAGATGTCCAGGTATTCCCATTTCTTTAAGGATTTGCCATAGTTTATTATGGACCACACTGCTGAAGACTTTAGAGTAGTCAATAAAACATAGATAAATACTTTTCTGAAATTCTCGCGATTTCTCCATTATCCAGCGTAGGTTAGCAATTTGGTCTCTGGTGCTTCTGCCTCTTTTAAAAGCAGCTTCTATCTGGCAGTTTGTGTCCAATATATTGCTCGGGTCTTGCTTGCACAATCTTTAGCATTACCTTTCTAGCACGTGAAAACTTTCGGTAATTTGAACAACACTTTACATTTCCGTTCTTCGGTATTGGGATAAAAACGGATCTTAATCCAGCCTAAAAGTCATTGTTGTTTATATTTTCCCAGATCTGCTGGAAAATTGCATGCAACATTTTTACAGCATCACCTTTTAGAATTTTTAACAATTTTACTGAAATCCTGTCACATCCTGCAGCCTTATTATTGGCAATGCTTTCTATCACCCATTCGACTTCACTTTCCAGAATGCTTGGCTCTAGATCGATGAGGGAGTCATTGCAGGTGTCTTCGCTGTCGGATCTTTCTGCAATTCTTCTGTGTGTTCCTGCCGTTTCCCTTTGATGTCCTTTGCTTCTGTAAGGTCCTTCCCTTCTTTGTCTCTACCTATGCTCATGTTACATGAAATGTTCCTTTGATTTCTCTAATCTCCTGCAACAGATCTCTTCTTTTTTTCCAATTCTTTTGGCTTCTTCAGCTTCAGTGCATCGCTCCTTTAAGTAAGTTTCCTTATATTTCCTTGCTATCTTCTTGAAATTTGTGTTCAGTTGGAGGTCTTTGTACCAATCTCCATTTACTCCCTGGAATGTCGGAGAGTGAGCAGTGACCTTACAAAAGTGTTTTAAATTTGAAGGACAATGCAACTGAATCATACTTTTTCATTTGTGTAATTCAGGTCATTGCCAGCAGGTGGGGCTTGCTTCCACCCGGACGTCAGACAAGCAGACGGTAATCAACCAACAACAGAGTCAGAATGGACACAGGTATGCTCACTGGCCTCTTTCTCATTAAAACTCTGTCATCATGGTACACGTGTAGTCAAATCGTCAATAATTCAGAGGGATAAACTTGGGCGATAAAGGGGCAGAGATAAAGTACCATCAAACGGGGTCATTGTTCCAACTGGTAAAGCGTCCATGAGCATTGGAACAATTCACCAGGTCCAGCGCGGGGACCTAACGAGGGGAATGGTCGAATCACTCCCCTCACCACACAAATCTTCACCTGAGTGAAAGGAGAAGGAGCCCCTGAATAAGGTGGCTGTGGGTAAAACTTAGACAGGAATACAACAACGGGCAATGTAACAGTCGAGGGAACAGATAGGATTTCCGTCAGCATTTGGTATGCCCTGATGTGGGAAATGCCTCCGACAGCCATTGAGAGAAACAGATGTTGTTTTATGTTTGGAAGGGCAATGTTGAATTCTCCCCAGATTAACGGGTTGTTGCACAATGGAGGTGAGGGGAGTTCCCGGTGTCTGTTTTCTGTGGCCGAGTTAAAGAATGTTATATTGAGGGAGGACGGGCTGGGTGCAGGAGACAGTTAACAAGTGAAGTTGTACACAGGGAATCTGGGGGGGGGGGCGGGGGCACTACTGAAGCAATGAAATGTCCTTGGGGAATAGGATTAAAGTAAAACAAAATAATAAGTGGAGAGGACACCATACAAAATGCTGGAGGAACTCAGCTGGTCAGGAAGCATCTACAGAGAAAAAATAGCCTTCAACGTTTCGGGCTGAGAATCTGTAAATTGATTTCAAAGTCGTCTTGGGTACATAAAATGGAGTCAGCACTAGAGGAGCGTTGTTCTAGCTGAAGGTCTGCGACCAGTCGTGTTAGCAAGGATCACTGTTTCGCCATGTGTCGTGTGTGTGAATCAAATAGGTTAATCATATGATATACTGGGTGGACTTATTCGTTGATTTACAGAGTTGGAGGAGTTGAATAAATTTGGGACTGTTGTCAACGTGTTCAGCATCCAGTTAGAAATAGGAACAGAGAGTCACCAAGTACAGATAATTCAGGTAAATGTGAGAAGCTGCATTTTGAGAAATCAAATTCGCGAGCAATGTGCACAGTGAATGTTGGGAGCCCTGGATCACTAGTCACATCAAAGGCCTCCTAAACCAGAAGAAGAGGGCCTTTAAAGATGGTGATCGGTTGGAGCTAAAAAGAGTTCAGAAGGAACTCAGAGTACAGATAAGGGGGGCAAAGGAGCAATATAGGAGGAAGCTAGAACAAAAGCTGCAGAAAAAAAGCATGAAGGAGGTGTGGGATGGGATGAAGATCATCACCGGATGCGGTGCAAAGCGGGGGGCAAACATAAGTGGAGATGTGGAGAAAGCGAACCAGCTGAACAACTTCTTCAATAGGTTCGACAGCACAATCTCACCCTCACCGCAGAACTCCACACCAGGCTTACTTCCCTCACAGGAAAATAGCCACTCACAGGAGACCTTGCCCACGCCCAGGATTACGGCTGCACAGGTGGAAGGTCAACTGAGGAAGATCTGTACCAGCAAGGCGGCTGGACCGGATGGAGTTTCCCCACGATTACTGAGGGCCTGTGCGACTGAGCTGGGAGAACCACTACAGCGCATCTTCAACATGAGCCTGGAGTAGAGAAGAGTACCCAGACAGTGGAAAACATCCTGTATTGTCCCGGTACCGAAGAAACCACAACCAAAGGAGTTGAATGACTTCAGACCTGTTGCCTTGACGTCGCACGTGATGAAGACCATGGAGCGGCTGATAATACAGAATCTGAGGCCACAAACCAGGCACGCCCGGGATCCTCTTCAGTTTGCGTATAAGGAGAAGGTGGGAGTGGAGGATGCTATCACGTATTTGCTGCACAAATCCCTCTCTCACCTAGATGGGGTCAGTGGTGCTGTGAGGATTACATACCTGGACTTCTCTAGTGCCTTTAACACCATCCAGCCCAAGATCTTAAAGCACAAACTAACGGAGATGGGAGTAGACTCTCACATGGTGGATTGGATAGTGGACTACTTGACAGATAGACCTCAATATGTGCGGTTGGGAGACTGTAGGTCTGACACGG
Organism: Hemitrygon akajei; assembly: GCF_048418815.1. Taxonomy (NCBI): domain Eukaryota; kingdom Metazoa; phylum Chordata; class Chondrichthyes; order Myliobatiformes; family Dasyatidae; genus Hemitrygon; species Hemitrygon akajei. The sequence goes on along the minus strand of NW_027332007.1, from coordinate 330,763 downwards.
TGGTCAGCAGCACAAGAGCGCCGCAGGGAACCGTACTCTCTCAGGTCCTGTTCACCCTGTACACATCAGACTTCCAATATAACTCGGAGTCCTGCCATGTGCAGAAGTTCGCTGATGACACGGCCATAGTGGGGTGTGTCAGGAATGGACAGGAGGAGGAGTATAGGAAACTGATACAGGACTTTGTGATATGGTGCAACTCAAACTCCCTGCGTCTCAATATCACCAAGACCAAGGAGATGGTGGTGGACTTTAGGAGATCTAGGCCTCAAATGGAGCCAGTGATCATTAATGGAGAATGTGTGGAGCAGGTTAAGACCTACAAGTATCTGGGAGTACAGTTAGACGAGAAGCTAGACTGGACTGCCAACACAGATGCCTTGTGCAGGAAGGCACAGAGTCGACTGTACTTCCTTAGAAGGTTGGCGTCATTCAATGTCTGTAGTGAGATGCTGAAGATGTTCTATAGGTCAGTTGTGGAGAGCGCCCTCTTCTTTGTGGTGGCGTGTTGGGGAGGCAGCATTAAGAAGAGGGATGCCTCACGTCTTAATAAGCTGGTAAGGAAGGCGGGCTCTGTCGTGGGCAAAGTACTGGAGAGTATAACATCGGTAGCTGAGCGAAGGGCGCTGAGTAGGCTACTGTCAATTATGGAAAACCCTGAACATCCTCTACATAGCACCATCCAGAGACAGAGAAGCAGTTTCAGCGACAGGTTGCTATCGATGCAATGCTCCTCAGACAGGATGAAGAGGTCAATACTCCCCAATGCCATTAGGCTTTACAATTCAACCGCCAGGAGTAAGATATGTTAAAGTGCCGGGGGTTGATTGTATTTAATGTATTTAAGTAAACTACGTAAGAACTTTTTTAAAGCTATTATTAATGCTTTTTGAGAGAGTGATTTAGATGCATATCATATTTTTACTGAGTTAAGTATTGTATGTAATTAGTTTTGCTACAACAAGTGTATGGGACATTGGAAAAAATTTTGAATTTCCCCATGGGGATGAATAAAGTATCTATCTATCTATCTATCTATCTGATAATAAGATCGATGTACTGTCGGGTCTTGTGATGGGTATGCATAGCTCCCTGAAGGTGGCAACACAATTGGTAGTGTGCTAACGATGAGTTGAGGTATTTTTTAACGTTAGACTGTAACTGGATACACGTTGGTTAAGAGACCATTTCAGTATTGTGCACAAATCGAGAATGATGTGGAGGGTCTGTACAGGGTGCAGACGAGTTTCACCACAAAAACCTGAGGTAACAGGTTTAAGTTTAGATGGTAAAGTTTAAAGGGTATTTAGGATGCATGTTTTCCACAGAGAGTGATCGGTGTCTGGAATGAGCTGCCGAGGGAGAGACTGGAAACAGATACTCAGCAGCGTCTGGGAGGCGTCTGAACTCATGAGTAGGCCGGGAACGGAGGGATATTGACCGTGTTCCTGAAGATGGGATTGGTTTAAATTGGCATCGTGTCTGCATCCGCATGGTACATCTACTATTTTATGTTCTATGACAGATCTGAACTCCGCCATCTCCGCCTTCCTGACAAATTGTGACGAACACCAACTGTTCCAGTTGACGAGATTCTACATGGAGCGACTGGAGCAGGCGATTGAGGAGGGTGTGGAGGGAGTCGGTTTCATGTTAACTCATGATCATCATTTCAATGAGCGAGAGTATCACGTAAGTGGAAGGGACATAGACTGAGTGTAGATTCTACTGAATCAATCACAGACCGACAGAACCGGTGTAACGGCACCTCTGGGCAGTGAAAATCCTGTAATGCTTGTGGTGAACATCAAGAAAAGAATTTTCATCTGCGAAAACCCTGAACTTTTATTAACCAATACAAGCCTCTCTCCAGTTTTCTGATCACATTCATTTATAGACAGATTAGGATACAGGCAATGATTGAGAGGTGAATTTAGTGATGTGACACTTGACGGACATTGCAAGTGGACAGAGAACCACTCTACACCACTCAGTCTGACATCACATCATGTTCCCAATGTTCGACATTAATGGCCATTCACCAATCTGTGTTCTCCTGATGACCGACGGGTTTCCCACAAATCAAATGTATAGTGACATATTTCTCAGCTCATTCTCAGTCTACCTTCAACCCTATTTTCAACTCAAGCAACACTGACCCGTCTCTCATTTGAACTGCTGACCCTTTCTTTATCAATATCCCAACATGCCTCATGTTTCTGTTACCATCTGTTCCTTGTGACTTCCAATTTGAGTTTGTAATTACCACAGCATATACTGTTAACATGGGAAGTGCAACATTAGTGCCACTGAAAATATTCTTAACATCTACAGCTAACATAGAATTACAAAGAAACAGCTTTCCAATGGTCCTCGTGCTACTGGAGTGCATTCACCTACTGCCACCCAGAATGAATATTAGTGAAGAGCCAGACACCATACTGAGCACGACATTCCACGTGAGGCAGCTGACAATTTCAGTCCAAACTTCTTACTCAACATTCCCACCAGTCGGGTTTGGTCTGTCACACACGCACAATAGTCCTGAGTTTGCTGGCTGCTCCTCACTGCCAGTTTCCAGCTGTTGGCTGGCACTGGACCCCTCGTGGAGCCTGGCAGTGAAGTGTGAAGCTGCTGCCGTTCACCAGGGATTACCCTGGCGAAAATCAACAGTGACCCGGCCATAGTTTCACCTAGTCATAGTCAACAAACCCTACAGTACAGCAACAGGCTCTTCTGCCCATCTAGTCCACACCGACCTATTATCTGCTTAGTCCCATTGATCTGAACCCGGACTGGAGACGTCCATAACTCCCCCATTGAATAAACTTATCCAAACTGATCTTAAATAATCAACTCGAATGTACATCGACTAATTAAGATGGCAGCACGTTCCGCGCTCTTCAGCAACCTCTGAGTGAACAAGTTCCCCCTCATATTGCCTTTCACCTGTTATCATTACCCTATGATCTCTAATTCCAGTCCCACCCAACCTCAGTAATAAATGCATTTTCGCACTAACTCTCTCTATACCTTTTATAAACGTGTATATCTCTGTCACATCTCTCATGGTCCTCCTACACTCTATGGAGTAATGTCCTAGCCTATTCACGCTTTCTCTATATCTCAGATCCTCAACTCCTGGCAACAATCTGTATTTTATTCTGCATTCGTTCAATCTTATTGATATCATTCCGGGAGGTAGATGTACACATTGCTTCAAATTAGCCTCTGCAACATCAACTTCGACATAATATTCCAACTTCTGTATTCAATATTTTGATTTATGAAGCCCCATGTCCAAAAAGCTTTACAACGTCATCTACCTTCGACAACACTTTCAAGAAATTTTGGATCTGTATCACTTTGCAGGATCTCATCACACTTCCTACTCTTGTCATTGGTACCAACGTGGACCAAGACCTGCTCATCCTGCCCTTAAGGAAGTTTCAGAGTCGATATGAGATATCACTGACCTTGGCAAGACACCATCCAAAAATCCTGTTCTCGTAAATAGAATCTCCAGTCTGTTCTCCTGACCATTGAATTCCCCCTGTCAGTGCAGATCAGCAATTCTCATCCCTTCTGAGTCACAAAGCCAAACTCAGAGCCAGAGGCATAATCACCGTGGCTTTCCTCTGCGAGACCATACCCCGAAACAGAAATCCGTATACCAGTTACAAGGAGTTTCCTGTAGTGGCTGCCTGTTCCCTTCCCCCTCCTGACAGTCACCCAGTTTCCTGTGTTCTGCGCCTTGGGTATAGCTCCCTCCCTGTAAAGTCTGTCAGTCAACCTCTCAGTCTCCCGAGTGATCCGGGGTTTATCCAGCTCCAGCTCCAATTCCTGAGCACAGTCTGTAAGAAGCTGCAGCTGGATGAAATTCCCGAAGGTGCAGTTGTCAGGGACACTGGAGGTCTCCCTGACTTGCCGCACCCTGTAGGAAGAGCATCCCACTATGCTGCCTGGCATTCCCACTGTTCTAACAGTGAAACAGAGAGCGGAAATATTACCCAAGATCTACCTAAATCCTCCGCCTCTCCTCACTGAACCCTCTCTGACACAAAGCCTCAATAACCTACCTATCTCTGGCTCACTCACACTATGTCTGCTCCTTTTAAACCTTGCCAAGTGGATAAGTACCCCGCAATCTGTGGCGTTCAGAAAGTCATCACTGGCCACGCTAACTTCTTTTAAATTCTTTTTCCTGCTACGAACAATTGCTGTCAGTGATCTGTGACGAGCAGAATGTGCTGGGTCAGTCCATGTTCAGGGTAGATTTGAACCCATCCCTCCGCTCCTCAATATATTCCCCATTGTTCATTACAGAGCGTGACTGACCTCGCGGAGAAGGGAAAACGAGCGGGCGCTTCCAAACTCCTCCTGGATCTGGTGATGGAGAAGGGCTCCGGGGCCCGGAGGGTGATGTGGGAATCCTTTGTGAAACTACATCACCATTTACCGAAGCTGAGCAGAATATTGAAGGAAATACGGGAACGAGGTACGGTGAACAGTACACTGTGTGTTACAGATATAAATGCTGATGAATTTACAGTATTACACAGAACAGACTTCATGCAGGTTAATCTGTTTGAACAGGTGACGGCCAGTTCGCCTACATGGACACTGAGCGGAGTTTATCTGAAGTGCCCGCGCATCTGAAAGGTAAGAGATGGACTGGAAAGCTCAAAGCCTTTATTTCACTATGAGAGTCTGAATACGTCTCTTTAGAGGCCTGTTTAGAGACTGTCAGAGTCTGGGAGACAGGTTTTTGTTGTTATTTCACTCTGAGAGTCTGAATACGTCTCTTTAGAGGCCTGTTTAGAGACTGTCAGAGTCTGGGAGACAGGTTTTTGTTGTTATTTCACTCTGAGAGTCTGAATACGTCTCTTTAGAGGCCTGTTTAGAGACTGTCAGAGACTGGGAGACAGGTTTCTGTTGTTATTTCACTCTGAGAGTCTGAATACGTCTCTTTAGAGGCCTGTTTCGAGACTTTCAGAGTCTGGGAGACAGGTTTCTGTTGTTATTTCACTCTGAGAGTCTGAATACGTCTCTTTAGAGGCCTGTTTAGAGACTGTCAGAGTCTGGTAGACAGGTTTTTGTTGCTGTGGCTGGAGGACAGGAAGCAATTTGCATTTGTCACAACACCCGGCACCTTCCCGGTCTCGGGATCTGTACCCGGAGGCCTCTGTGAGTTTGATAAACAGACATTCCCATCGGCCTCTGTCCTGTTGCAATCGCTGTACCTACCTCTCCACCTATCTTTGTATCATCCGCAAATTTTGCCACAAATACATTTATTCCATCATCTAAATCATTGACAAACAATCTGAAAAGCCGCGGTCCCAATACCGATCCCTGCGGAACACCACCAATCACTGGCAGTCAATCAGAAAAAGGCCCCTTTTATTCCCACACGCTGTCTGCTGCCTGTCAGCTATTCCGCTCCACCTGCCGGTATCTTTCCTGTGACACCATAGATTTTTATCTGGTTAAGCAGGTTTGTGTGCGGCAGCTTATCAAATGCTTTCTGAAAATCCAAGTAAATGGCATCCACTGACTCTCCTTTGTCCAGCCTGCTTCTTACTTCCACCGTGAAATCTAACAGAACCATTGCTAACTTATTTTGTCATTAGTCTCAAGTACCTCGAAACCTCAACCTTAATTAAAGACTCCAACTCTTTCCAATCGCCGAGTTTTAGCTATCTGGCCTATAATTTTCCTTCTTTTGCCTTTCCCTCTTTTAAAGACTAGAGTGACAATAGCAATGTTCCAGTCCTCCGGGACCATGCCCGAATCAAGTGATTCTTCAAAGATCATGAACAATCCAACCATCATCTCTTCAGCAACCTCTCTCAGATCTCTGGGATGTAGTCTTTCTGGCCCAGGTGACTTTGCACCTTAAGGGCTTTCAGTATGCCGAGAACTTTTCTCTTTTGAAATAGCAATGGCACTCACTCCTACTGCCTGTCACTCGCAGACCACTGCATGCTGCTAGCGTCTTCCAGAGTGAAGATATATGCAAAGCACACATTAAGCTATTCTGACATTTGTTTGTCCACTATTACTATCTCACCGACATCATTTTCCAGTGTTCCACTATCAACTCTCACCTCCCTTTTACTCTTCATATAACTGAAAAAAGTGTTTATTATCCTGTTTTATATTATTGGCTTTTCTGCCCTCACATTTCATCTTTTCCCTTCTTATCGCTTTTTTAGTTGCCTTTTGTTGGATTTTAAAAGGTTTCTATTCATTCAACTTTCCCTCACTTTTGTTATCTTGCATGGCCTTTCCTCGGCTTTTATGCAATCCTTAACTTCCTTTGTCAACCATGTTTGCCGACACGTGACACTTGAGAACTTCTTCCTCCGTGGGCCATACCTATCCTTCAACTTGTGACCTATTCCCCGAAGCTTCAACCATCTCTGCTCTGCCGTTATCTCCACTGGTATCCTTCTCCAATCTACCTGGGAAAGCTTCCCTCTCGTGCCTCTGTAATTCACTTTATTCCATTGCGATCATCTCCGCTAGTATCCTTCTCAAATCTACCTGGGAAAGCTTCTCTCTCGTGCCTCTGTAATTCACTTTATTCCATAGCGATCATCTCCGCTGGTATCCTTCTCCAATCTACCTGGGAAAGCTTCCCTCTCGTGCCTCTGTAATTCGCTTTATTCCATTGCGATCATCTCCGCTAGTATCCTTCTCAAATCTACCTGGGAAAGCTTCTCTCTCGTGCCTCTGTAATTCACTTTATTCCATAGCGATCATCTCCGCTAGTATCCTTCTCCAATCTACCAGGGAAAGCTTCTCCCTCGTGCCTCTGTAATTCACTTTATTCCATAGCGATCATCTCCGCTAGTATCCTTCTCCAATCTACCTGGGAAAGCTTCCCTCTCGTGCCTCTGTAATTCACTTTATTCCATAGTGATACTGATACCATAAGTTATGCTTCTCCCTCTCAAACTGCAGTATGAATTCACTCATATTATGATTACTACCAGTTGAGGGCTCTTTTACATTAAGCTCCCTTATAAGATCCGAGCTATTACATAACACCCAATCAAAGACAGAATTTTCCTGAGTAGTTTCAAAAAAACTAGTTTGTTTGATTTTCGAATTCCCCGTGCATATTGAATTATGTCATCACCTTGATGACACGCCTTTCCCAGCTCCCTTTGCAATCTCAACCCCACACCTTCGCTACTATTTGCAGGCCAAAATAAGATTTTTTTAAACCCCTGTAGTTTCTTATCTCCACCCACAAAGATTCAACATTCTCTAACCCTATGTAACCTCTTTAACAAGATGTGATTCCATCTTGAACCAACACAGCCACATCACCACCGCCTATGCCTTCCTGCCTGTCCTTTCGATAAGATGTAAATCTTTTAACGTTAAGCTCCCAGCTATGGTCTTCTTTCAGCCGCGACTCAGTGATGCCCACAACATCATACCGACCAATCTCTAATTGCGCCAAAAGTTCGTCCACCTTATTCTGAATGTTGCGTGCATTTAAATACAATGCGTTTAGTCCTGTATCTCCGCCCTTTTGAATGTTGTGGATGCGGTACAATTGAACAGTTTGCTCTGTCTGTATGTGAACCCAGTCATTGGCTTGTCCTTCCTTACATTCATGTTAAACCCATCATCTACTTGTAAAACTGCTGGTTCATCCACAGCTCTATCGTCCTAGTTCCTGTCCCCCGGCCAAAACACTCCCAACAGCTCCAGTAAATCTGCCCGCAAGAATATTGGTCCTCATCGTCCTAGTTCCAGTCCCCCGGCCAAAACACTCCCAACAGCTCCAGTAAATCTGCCCGCAAGAATATTGGTCCTCATCGTCCTAGTTCCAGTCCCCCGGCCAAAACACTCCCAACAGCTCCAGTAAATCTGCCCGTAGGAATATTGGTCCTCATCGTCCTAGTTCCAGTCCCCTGGCCAAAACACTCCCAACAGCTCCAGTAAATCTGCCCGCAAGAATATTGGTCCTCATCGTCCTAGTTCCAGTCCCCCGGCCAAAACACTCCCAACAGCTCCAGTAAATCTGCCCGTAGGAATATTGGTCCTCATCGTCCTAGTTCCAGTCCCCTGGCCAAAACACTCCCAACAGCTCCAGTAAATCTGCCCGCAAGAATATTGGTCCTCATCGTCCTAGTTCCAGTCCCCCGGCCAAAACACTCCCAACAGCTCCAGTAAATCTGCCCGCAAGAATATTGGTCCTCATCGTCCTAGTTCCAGTCCCCCGGCCAAAACACTCCCAACAGCTCCAGTAAATCTGCCCGCAAGAATATTGGTCCTCATCGTCCTAGTTCCAGTCCCCCGGCCAAAACACTCCCAACAGCTCCAGTAAATCTGCCCGCAAGAATATTGGTCCTCATCGTCCTAGTTCCAGTCCCCCGGCCAAAACACTCCCAACAGCTCCAGTAAATCTGCCCGCAAGAATATTGGTCCTCATCGTCCTAGTTCCTGTCCCCCGGCCAAAACACTCCCAACAGCTCCAGTAAATCTGCCCGCAAGAATATTGGTCCTCATCGTCCTAGTTCCAGTCCCCCGGCCAAAACACTCCCAACAGCTCCAGTAAATCTGCCCGCAAGAATATCGGTCCTCATCGTCCTAGTTCCAGTCCCCCGGCCAAAACACTCCCAACAGCTCCAGTAAATCTGCCCGCAAGAATATCGGTCCTCATCGTCCTAGTTCCAGTCCCCCGGCCAAAACACTCCCAACAGCTCCAGTAAATCTGCCCGCAAGAATATTGGTCCTCATCGTCCTAGTTCCAGTCCCCCGGCCAAAACACTCCCAACAGCTCCAGTAAATCTGCCCGCAAGAATATTGGTCCTCATCGTCCTAGTTCCAGTCCCCCGGCCAAAACACTCCCAACAGCTCCAGTAAATCTGCCCGCAAGAATATTGGTCCTCATCGTCCTAGTTCCAGTCTCCCGGCCAAAACACTCCCAACAGCTCCAGTAAATCTGCCCGCAAGAATATTGGTCCTCATCGTCCTAGTTCCAGTCCCCCGGCCAAAACACTCCCAACAGCTCCAGTAAATCTGCCCGTAGGAATATTGGTCCTCATCGTCCTAGTTCCAGTCCCCTGGCCAAAACACTCCCAACAGCTCCAGTAAATCTGCCCGCAAGAATATTGGTCCTCATCGTCCTAGTTCCAGTCCCCCGGCCAAAACACTCCCCACAGCTCCAGTAAATCTGCCCGTAGGAATATTGGTCCTCATCGTCCTAGTTCCAGTCCCCTGGCCAAAACACTCCCAACAGCTCCAGTAAATCTGCCCACAAGAATATTGGTCCTCATCGTCCTAGTTCCAGTCCCCCGGCCAAAACACTCCCAACAGCTCCAGTAAATCTGCCCGCAAGAATATTGGTCCTCATCGTCCTAGTTCCAGTCCCCCGGCCAAAACACTCCCAACAGCTCCAGTAAATCTGCCCGCAAGAATATTGGTCCTCATCGTCCTAGTTCCAGTCCCCCGGCCAAAACACTCCCAACAGCTCCAGTAAATCTGCCCGCAAGAATATTGGTCCTCATCGTCCTAGTTCCAGTCCCCCGGCCAAAACACTCCCAACAGCTCCAGTAAATCTGCCCGCAAGAATATTGGTCCTCATCGTCCTAGTTCCAGTCCCCCGGCCAAAACACTCCCAACAGCTCCAGTAAATCTGCCCGCAAGAATATTGGTCCTCATCGTCCTAGTTCCTGTCCCCCGGCCAAAACACTCCCAACAGCTCCAGTAAATCTGCCCGCAAGAATATCGGTCCTCATCGTCCTAGTTCCTGTCCCCCGGCCAAAACACTCCCAACAGCTCCAGTAAATCTGCCCGCAAGAATATTGGTCCTCATCGTCCTAGTTCCAGTCCCCCGGCCAAAACACTCCCAACAGCTCCAGTAAATCTGCCCGCAAGAATATTGGTCCTCATCGTCCTAGTTCCAGTCCCCCGGCCAAAACACTCCCAACAGCTCCAGTAAATCTGCCCGCAAGAATATCGGTCCTCATCGTCCTAGTTCCAGTCCCCCGGCCAAAACACTCCCAACAGCTCCAGTAAATCTGCCCGCAAGAATATCGGTCCTCATCGTCCTAGTTCCAGTCCCCCGGCCAAAACACTCCCAACAGCTCCAGTAAATCTGCCCGCAAGAATATCGGTCCTCATCGTCCTAGTTCCAGTCCCCCGGCCAAAACACTCCCAACAGCTCCAGTAAATCTGCCCGCAAGAATATCGGTCCTCATCGTCCTAGTTCCAGTCCCCCGGCCAAAACACTCCCAACAGCTCCAGTAAATCTGCCCGCAAGAATATCGGTCCTCATCGTCCTAGTTCCAGTCCCCCGGCCAAAACACTCCCAACAGCTCCAGTAAATCTGCCCGCAAGAATATTGGTCCTCATCGTCCTAGTTCCAGTCCCCCGGCCAAAACACTCCCAACAGCTCCAGTAAATCTGCCCGCAAGAATATTGGTCCTCATCGTCCTAGTTCCAGTCCCCCGGCCAAAACACTCCCAACAGCTCCAGTAAATCTGCCCGCAAGAATATTGGTCCTCATCGTCCTAGTTCCAGTCCCCCGGCCAAAACACTCCCAACAGCTCCAGTAAATCTGCCCGCAAGAATATTGGTCCTCATCGTCCTAGTTCCAGTCCCCCGGCCAAAACACTCCCAACAGCTCCAGTAAATCTGCCCGCAAGAATATCGGTCCTCATCGTCCTAGTTCCAGTCCCCCGGCCAAAACACTCCCAACAGCTCCAGTAAATCTGCCCGCAAGAATATCGGTCCTCATCGTCCTAGTTCCAGTCCCCCGGCCAAAACACTCCCAACAGCTCCAGTAAATCTGCCCGCAAGAATATTGGTCCTCATTGTCCTAGTTCCAGTCCCCCGGCCAAAACACTCCCAACAGCTCCAGTAAATCTGCCCGCAAGAATATTGGTCCTCATCGTCCTAGTTCCAGTCCCCCGGCCAAAACACTCCCAACAGCTCCAGTAAATCTGCCCGCAAGAATATCGGTCCTCATCGTCCTAGTTCCAGTCCCCCGGCCAAAACACTCCCAACAGCTCCAGTAAATCTGCCCCCCTCCCCACTGTTACCCTCTGCAGGGTTGCACAGTTCAGCAGAAGCTGAGCACTGAAAGCAGTGAAACCACCCGCTCCACACAACACTCTCCTCTCCAGAATCACGTGTGCACTTGGTGCTCGCTGGAACACCGGGAATCTGCAAACTACCAACAGAGGGGAGAGTGGAGCCTTTAACAGCGAATCTGAATCAGATCAGAAATGTTTCTGGGCCATCGTTCATTTTCAGACACTGTAATCTCTGATCACCCGATTTCACCCAAACAGTGTCTTTAACGAGTATTTTTTTTTATTAAAGAAAATATGTTGTGAGCTCCATGTTCATCAGATCAGGCATTGACAACCTATTTCTATCCGTCATAAGATGTTCGAAGGAAACACATGGAGACTCTGCGGGCAAAAACTGAAACACTGAGAGTGAACACGATCCTGATGAGGGAGAAGGTGAAGGTTTTCCAGCTGGTTGATCGATACGCTGAGCTCACGGTCATTTCTACTGTTCGAGATCGGACACTGGTGGAACATGAGCTGCTGGCAAGAGGCAGAGACCACGAGCTGTGGAGAGAAAAAGATCTCCGTGGTAAACTGGAAAAAATCCGGACTGATCAGTTATTCAAGGAGAGCTTTGTTCAAAAATTGAAAAGATCTGTCTTTGGAAATAAATCCGGGATGTCCGCAGCAGTGGCCGGAGTCCCAGGGATCGGGAAAACAACAATGGTACAAAAGATTGTTTATGACTGGGCCATGGGGAAAATATACCAACAATTCCAGTTTGTCTTCAGTTTCAAATTCCGGGATTTAAACATCATTAATTGCAGAATAAACATAAAGGAACTGATTCTGGATCAGTATCCTTACTTTGGGAATATTCTGAGAGAGGTCTGGAAGAATCCAGAGGGATTGCTGTTTATATTTGATGGTTTGGATGAATTCAATGAAAAAATCAATTTTGCTGACAGCCGGAGAGGCACAGAACCTCAGTCCACATGCACAGACCCTGAATTCAAGTGCAAGGTGTCTGACATTGTGTACAGTTTAATCCAACAGAAGCTGCTCCCAGGGTGTTCAGTGCTGGTGACGACCCGTCCCACTGCATTACATTTATTGGAAAAGGCGGAGATCAGTACCTGGGCTGAAATCCTGGGATTTTCTGGTGAGGAACGGAAGGAATATTTCATCAGGCATTTTGTAGATAAAATGGTGGCGGCAGCTGTTTTCAAACACATGAAGGAGAACGAGATCCTGTACACCATGAGCTACACCCCCTCCTACTGCTGGATCCTCGCTCTGACACTGGGCCCCTTCTTCACACAAAGAGTCGTGGACCCACAGCGAGTACCCAAGACCATCACCCAACTGTACTCGTACTATATTTACAACATCCTGAAAAACCACGGCCGTGAGATTGAGAACCCCCGTGATGTGTTACTCAGGGTTGGTCAGATGGCCTTCAGAGGAGTGTCCGGGAGGAAAATTGTGTTTACAGATGTAGATTTGATCAAGTACAATCTGCAGCCTTCCCAGTTCCTGTCCGGGTTCCTGATGGAGCTTTTGGAGAGAGAGGATTCTGCCCAGAGTGTGGTGTACACATTCCCACACCTCACCATTCAAGAGTTTGTAGCTGCAGTCGCACAATTCCTGAATCCACATCCCGGGGATATCCGGAAATTCCTCACTGAAGCCCACAACACGACAGATGGGCGATTTGAGGTATTCCTCCGTTTTGTTGCTGGTCTCTCCTCCCCAATGACAGCTCGGGGCCTGGAGGAGTTTCTGGGTCCATTTCCTCATCAAACAACCTGCCAGGTGATTGACTGGGTGAAGGAGGAGGTTAAACGTCAGATTGGAAACTCAGAGAGTGAAGATGGTAAAAGGAGCCTCCTGAACACATTGCACTACCTGTTTGAGTCACAGAATCGTGGACTGGCTCAGGTCTCACTGGGATCTGTGGAAACACTTGCATTCAGTGGAATGACACTGACCCCGATTGACTGCGCGGTCCTGTCTCATGTCATCGGACTCTGTGATACAATAAAACACCTCAACCTGGAGAACTGCCGCATTCATTGTGAAGGAATCCAGCGGCTGGGACCCGGGCTGCACAAGTGCCAGGAGTTGAGGTAACTTGATTTATTTTTCACTCTGAATTGTGAAACTGTTCCATTGTGTTGTTTCAATGTAAAGGAACTGGGATAAAACTGTAATAAATCAGATTGTGAAGAATTGTGACAAATGCTTAGTGAAAAGTGGCCATTGGTTTAATGGTTTTAAATCACAGGAATGGCTGCCTGTGTTTCCCGCTTCCTGTGGCACGTCCATTGACAATATTTCTTCTCACTGTTACTGACACCCAGACCGACACTGACTGCAGCAGGTGGGTCAGAGATTCACACTCCCTTCCCGGTGAGGGACAAGAGAGCGTCAGCAGACCGTCTCAGTGAGAAGGAAAGAAGTACCATTGTAAGATTGTCCTCCCCTGCCCTTCCCCGTGTCTATCACCATCCTGTGTGACTGTGCTCACTACCAGATACCCAGTCCCCAATGCGTGCATCTCCTCTCCCGATTGTGGGCTTCAGTTCAGACTCAACCCTCCCGTGCAATCTATTTCTGCATCGTCTCATCTTGTGGGATTATCTTTTCCCATCAGCATCCTCCTGTGGGACCTCTCATCCTCATCCCCCTTCGTCCTGCTGATTCTGTCTTGCTAGCTCTTTTCCTTAGATGGAGTCTCTTCTATTATCTCCCATCGACATATCCTCATTCACAAATCTTCCTCACGGTGGCACTTCCTCCCACACTTCAACCCTAACACATCAGGAACAGTTTTCTAACCATCGGGAAATTGGACAGAATATGTTGAGTTTACAGGGTCACACCGACTGACTAAATTACTGACATTCGGTGAATACCGTGGAGCTGGTCAGTGAGGGACATTGACAGTGATGGGAACTCCGATCAGTGATTTACTGAAGGGTTTAATGTTTCCTGAAATATCCGAGTGAGAGAAATTCCCCCAGACCCATTGTTTGAATCACTTTGTTCATCAACTTGTTTATTTTTGTTTAGCCTTGGTTGGAATGAACTGGGAGATTCAGAAGTGAAACTGGTGTCTGCGGCTCTGAGGAACCCCGAGTGTAAAATACAGAAACTGGGGTAAGTACCAGACTGTGGGAGATTGTGTTTACAGTCACTGGGTGTCTGACACTGAACATTAATGTGATCAGTAATTGTGTTACTGATAAACACTGGGGATTTTTACCGTCTCCTGTCTCTCTGTGTCCATCACCCTCACTCTCTCTCTTTCTCTCATCTCCAGGTTGTGGGGTGTCGGTCTCACAGATTCTGGTGCCGAGGATCTCGCCTCCGCCCTCAGTACAAACCCATCATTGATGGAGTTGGACCTGAGTGCTAATAAACTGGGTGATTCAGGAGTGAAACTGGTGTCTGCGGCTCTGAGGAACCCCGAGTGTAAAATACAGAAACTGGGGTAAGTACCAAACTGAGGGAGATTGTGTTTACAGTCACTGGGTGTCTACACTGAACATTAATGTGATCAATAATTGTGTTACTGATAAACACTGGGGATTTGTACCGTCTCCTGTCTCTCTGTGTCTTTCACCCTCACTCTCTCTCATCTCCAGGCTGAGGGATGTCGGTCTCACAGATTCTGGTGCCGAGGATCTCATCTCTGCTCTCAGGACAAACCCATCACTGAGGGAGTTGAGCCTGGGATGGAACTCGCTCACAGACCGATGGGTCCCCGCCCTCCGCCGCCTCATACTGGCCCTCCCGAGTCTGCAGCGGATAGAGTGAGTGTTTGTGTTAACGTTCAATCTGATAAAATGTCAGCGGATCCGTGGGTTTCCTGGTGATATTTGTCTGTGAGTGCTATTGAAACAATAACCCCGGTCCCCTGTTACTGACACTGTTGTGAAAACTGTTAATTTCATCTTTATTCCTCCATCTGTTTCAGGCTGCTGGGGAATCAGTTTAGAGAGACAGGGAGGAATGAACTGAGATCTCTGCAGGAACCCAGACCTGGATTGACCGTGCATCTGTGAACATCAGAATGTGTTAACATCACAGGGTCAGACACAGGGTGAAGCTCCTTCCACACCATCCCATCACACACTCCCGGGTCAGACACAAAGTGAATCTCCCTCCACACCATCCCATCACACACTCCCGGGGTCAAACACTGTGTGAAGCAACCTCATACCATCCTATCACACACTCCCGGGGACAGACTCAGAGTGAAGCACCCTCCACACCGTCCCATCACAAACTCCTGGGGACAGACACGGGGGAGGATGGGGGTGGGCAGAAACGAGCAGGGGTATACAAATGGGAATCATAACCATAGCAGTTAACAATCAAATTTGACTTCTAGGCTCGAGAAATAGCCCAGGATGAAATCAAAGTTGAGGATAATTCTGGAGAACGGGACTCCACCCCTTCCCGTCATCTCCCACGGTCCGCAGTCCTCACAGGACGCCGTCCGTTCCCTTCTACTCACACGGACCGTGATCCCAAACAAATGCCATTCTTTCCCATTCATTCCCACTATCGGCACTGCCAATGAGACCACCCCTTCCCATTCACTCCACTCATCCGCATTCCTAATGGGACGCATCCCTACTCATTCGCTTGCATCATCCATACTTCCATTGGGCCCCGCCCCATCTCATTCAGTCCCACTGTTTGCCTGCCAGTGAGCCTCGCGCCTTCCAATTTACTCCCACCGTCTGCACCACTCCAATTCAGTCCTGTCGTCCGATCTCCCAGTGGGATCTGGCCCTTCCCAATCACTCCCACTATCTGCCTCCCAGTGGGACTCCATTCAGTTTATTTCCAACGGGAATGGGATTATGGAAATTGGCGAGGACGCCTGAATTCAGTATTTGACCGAACTGGGAGCGGAGTTTACAAAATTTGACGTTTATTAGTTACACAAAAAGTCGAGGGTGGTGTGGATGTTGACGGCTTTGTTACACTGACGATGCTCATCTCCTGGCGGAGACGGCGGATAGGATCGGACGGAAGGACCTTCGGCACGTCTTCCTGAAGATGGCGGGGGGTTGGGGGTGCATGTGAGAGAGGTTTATGGTTTCCGTGTCCACACGCCGGGTGATTCATCGCGCCCGGTTCCCGGTGTCCACATAGCACACAGGAAGTTATACTTGGCACGGTTCCCGCTCTTCATATCGTGGCTGGTAATTTTGCCAGGCACGGTTCCCGATCTCTGTCTCCACACCGAGAGTTTTACCGCGCACGGTGTCGGGTCTCTGTATTGACACCGGGAATATTACCGCACACGTTTCCTGATGTCTGTACCCTCCTCTCTCCACGACACTCGGAGTGATGACGCACAGGATCCGGAGATGAGGATGTCGGATCGGTCTCTATTGTTTGCGATAAATTTATTATTTGTGATAAACAGTCTGCGCAATCGAGTGGAGGGTGGTCGAGAGTGTCTGTCCTGCGAGGGGCTCCTGATTGAAAATGGTGAATAGGGAGGGAGCGACAGAAGGATTTAGAATGGTCACTAGGGAGGGAGTGAAAGGTTGACTGAAAATGGTCTCCGGGGAGAAAGCGATGGGCTGAGTGACAATGGGAGCCAGGGAGGGGGCGATGGGCGGAATTAAGATGGCCGCGGTCACCTTGTTTCTCATGGCCGGCGGGGAGGTAGTGATACACTGACAAGAGAGTGGGAGTGACAGGCGGAGTTAAAATGACCGACAGGGTGGGGATTGTGCACTGACTGAAAATTATCGCTGGGGTGATACCAGGAGGAGGCACCGGGAGTTATGTGCTGATTAAAAATAGGTTTCTGGATTAACGCCAGAATGTAAAACTATCACCGGGGGAGATTGACGCGCACATTGAAAATGGTCACCAGGGAGGAAGGGAGGGCTGCACTGAGAGAAAATGGACGCCAGAAGGTGACAGGTCAGAGAGAGTGGCGGCCCGACCTGTAATAGTCCCTGACTCCTAGCCCTAGATTCCTTTGCTACAATGGCCGACAGGGAGAGAGTGATGGACAGAATTCAAATGGCCAACATTGCTTAATTTACAACTGTAATGATGAAATCAATAAACCGCTGTAACTTCCTGTCCTGGTGCCGGACTCGAGTTTTATTTGAGGTTTCTGCTGCCCCCCGCACCCTGTGCACTGCAACAGTGGGTCGGAGCTCCTCACACTGACACAGTAGCGTCTCAGCTCCAGGCTGAGGGAGGTCGGACAGGCAGAGTCTGGGTGCCCAGGATCTCATCTCCACCCAGCCCCCTTCCTGGATAACTGTCCCCCTCTCACCCCCCGCAGACAGTTACTTCGACTAAAATATCAGACGTAAGTCCACTGAGGTTCCTAGTATGTGAGGGATGGTGGATGGAAAACCGGCGTTAGCACGGGGTGCAGCCGCCCCACAGCATCCAATCACACACTCCCGGGGTAAGACACAGAGTGAATCTCCCTCCGCACCGTCCCATCAGACACTCCCGTGGTCAGACACAGAGTGGAGCTCCCTCTACACCGTCCCATCACACACTCCCGGGGTCAGACACAGAGTGGAGCTCCCTCCACACCGTCCCATCACACACTCCCGGGGTCAGGCACAGAGTGAATCTCCCTCCGCATCGTCCGTTCACACACTCCCGGGGTCAGACACAGAGTGAAACTCCCTCCACACCGTCCCATCACACACTCCCGGGGTCAAACACAGAGTGGAGCTCCCTCCACACCGTCCCATCACTCTCTCCCGGGGTCAGACACAGAGTGAATCTCCCTCCACACCGTCCCATCACACACTCCCGGGGTCAAACACAGAGTGGAGCTCCCTCCACACCGTCCCATCACACTCTCCCGGGGTCAGACACAGAGTGGAGCTCCCTCCACACCGTCCCATCACACTCTCCCGGGGTCAGACACAGAGTGGAGCTCCCTCCACACCGTCCCATCACACTCTCCCGGGGTCAGACACAGAGTGGAGCTCCCTCCACACCGTCCCATCACACTCTCCCGGGTATCAGACACAGAGTGGAGCTCCCTCCACACCGTCCCATCACACACTCCCGGGGTCAGGCACAGAGTGAATCTCCCTCCGCATCGTCCGTTCACACACTCCCGGGGTCAGACACAGAGTGGAGCTCCCTGCAAACTGTCCCATCACACACTCCCGGGGTCAGGCACAGAGTGAATATCCCTCCGCATCGTCCCATCACACACTCCCGGGGTCAAACACAGAGTGGAGCTCCCTCCACACCGTCCCATCACACTCTCCCGGGATCAGACACAGAGTGGAGCTCCCTCCACACCGTCCTCTCACACACTCCGGGGGTCAGACACGGAGTGAATCTCCCTCGGCACTGTCCTCTCACACACTCCCGGGGTCAGACACAGAGTGAATCTGCCTCCACACTGTCCTCTCACGCACTCCCGGGGTCAGACACAGAGTGAATCTGCCTCCACACTGTCCTCTCACGCACTCCCGGGGTCAGACACGGGGAAAAAAAACGTCTCTGTAGTGTATCAACTGAGTGGAGACTCACACTGTGTTCACCTTGGAACCGACAACCACACACACACACACACACAATGAATATATGTCGAAGTGGTCACAGAGACGGGGAGAGATGCAGTTTGCACAGACCAGGAGAGGGTGGGAGCGGGCACAAACAGGCAGCGGAGTACAGACGGGAATCATAACCATAGCAGTTAACAATGACATTTGAATTGTAGGATCGAGAAGTAGCCCAGGATGAAATCGAATTTGGGGAAAATTTTTCAAAGCGGGACTCCACCCCTTCCCGTCCTCTCTCACGGTCCGCATTTCTCAAAGGACGCCGTCCCTTCCCGTCCACTCACACGGACCGCGATCCCAATTAAATGCCAATCTTTCCCATTCATTCCCACCATCGGCACTCCCAATGACACAACCCCTTCCCATTCACTCCACCCATCCGCATTCCTAACGAGACGCACCCCTACCCATTCGCTTGTATTGTCCAAACTTCCATTGGGCCCAACCCCTTCCCCTTCACTCCCACTGGGCCCCGTCCCTTCCCATTTACCGGCACCGTCTGCATCGCTTCTCATTTACTCCTGTCGTCCGGAGTATCCCAGTGGGATCTGGGCCTTCCCATTCACTCCCACCATCGGCCTCCCAATAGGATTCCATTCAGTTTATTTCCAACGGGAATGTGATCCTGTTAGTTAGCGGGACGCCTGAATTCTGTACTTGACAGAACTCGGAGCGGGGTTTATGGAATTTGACGAGAACGCCGATGGTTTATCAGTTACACGGACAGTCGAGGGTGGTGTGGATGTTGACGGCTTTGTTACACTGACGATGCTCATCTCCTGGCGGAGACGGTGGATACGATCGGACGGAAGGACCTACGGCACGCCTTCCTGAAGATGGCGGGGGTGGGGTACGTGTGAGAGAGGTTTACCGTTTCCGTATCGCCACGCCGGGAGATTCATTGCGCCCGGTTCCCTGTGTCCACATAACAGACCGGAAGTTATACAGGACACGGTTTCCGGTCTCCATGTCCCAAACAGGGATTTTTGCCAGGTACGGTTCCCGATCTCTGTCTCCACACCGAGAGTTTTACCGCGCACGGTGTCGGGTCTCTGTATCGACACCGGGAATATTACCGCACACGTTTCCTGGTGTCTGTACCCTCCTCTCTCCACGACACTCGGAGTGATAACGCACAGGGTCCGGAGATGAGGATGTCGGATCGGTCTCTATTGTTTGCGATATATTTATTATTTGTGATAAACAGTCTGCGCCATCGAGTGGAGGGTGGTCGAGAGTGTCTGTCCTGCGAGGGGCTCCTGATTGAAAATGGTGAATAGGGAGGGAACGACAGAAGGATTTAGAATGGTCACTAGGGAGGGAGTGAACGGTTGATTGAAAATGGTCTCCGGGGAGAAAGTGATGGGCTGAGTGACAATGGGCGCCAGGGAGGTGGCGATGGGCGGAATTAAGATGGCCGCGGTCACCTTGTTTCTCATGGCCGGCAGCGAGGGAGTGATACACTGACAAGAGAGTGGGAGTGACAGGCAGAGTTAAAATGACCGACGGCATGGGGATTGTGCACTGACTGAAAATTATCACGGGGTGGGGCGGAATTATGTGCTGATTAAAAATAGGATTCTGGATTAAAACCAGAATATAAAATTAATACCAGGGATAGATTGACAAGCAAATATAACATTGTCAATAGGGAGGGGGTGACGCACGCTTTGAAAATGGTTTCCAGGGAGGGAGGAAGGGATACACTGAGAGAAAATGGACGTCCGGAGGTGACAATTCAGAGGGAGAGGCGGCCCGACCTGAAATAGTCCCTGATTCCTTTGTTACAATTGCCGACAGGCACAGAGTGATGGACAGACAACAGGGAGGGAGAGACGCACCGGGTAAAATGGCCGAAATGGAGTCAGTGGCACATTGAGAAGAGAGAGGGGGTAATGGGTCGATATAAAATGATCTATTGCCTGACAGAAAATGGCCGCTGCTTCGCTGAAACTTCCTGACGGGGCAGTTTCGGGTTGTGACATCTTTCTCTGTGACACGGACGTGGCAGGAAAACGAACCCAAGTGCAGGACTCCGACGCGGAGGCAGGATCAGGAGGAAGATCTCCGTAGCGAGTGTAGAATCGGGACCAGCCTGAGGCAGGACCTGGGAGACTTGGTTTACGGAGAGATACGGGGTTGAAGACTGGGAGCAAGGTTCTCTCTCTGAGTCGACCAACAATCTGGCAAGGACGAACCGGAGCTGTCGGGGTCTTATCCTCTGGTGAGTAATGGAAATCAGGTGCTGGTGAATTGAGAACAATTGGAAAAGATTGGGAATCAAGTGTGGGGATTAAGGACCAATTAGGCAGGAAAGGGAAAATGTGGGAAAAGCAAGCCAGGACCATGACATTCTCTTCATACGGCTTTAGACCACCTGGACAATACAAACACCTATGCAGGATGCAGTTTGGTGACAGTAGCTCACAGTTCACACCATCATTCCGCAATCCTGATTAAGAAGTTACAGAACCTGGTCCTCTGTACCTCCGTCTGCAATTGGGTCCTCGACTTCCTAATTGGAAGACGAAAATCCGTACGGATTGGTGAAAATATCTCCTCCACGCTGACGATCAACTTTGGTGCACCTCAGGGCTGTGTGCTTAGCCCACTGCTCTACTCTCTGTACACCGATGACTGTGTGGTTAGACATGGCTCATATACCATCTATAAATTTACTGATGATACAACCATTGTTGGTCGAATATGAGACGGAGACGAGAGGGCCACAGGAACGAGATACACCAACTAGTGGAGTGGTGTCTCAGCAACAACCTGACACTCAACGTCAGTGAGACGAAAGAGCTGATTGTGGACTTCAGGAACGGCGAGACAAAGGATCAGATGCCGATCCTCACAGAGGGATCAGAAGTGGAGAGAGGAGCAGTTTCAAGTTCCTGGGTGTCTGTTTATCTGAGGACCTAACCTGGTCCCAACACATCGATGCAGCTATAAAGACGGCCAGTCAGCGACTACACTTCATTTTTTAGTTTGAAGAGATTTGGTATGTGAACAAAATAAACTCCAAAACTTCTATAGACGGGAGAGCATTCTGACAGGCTGGGTCACTATCTGGTATGGAGGGTTGTTGGGGGGGGGGGGGGGGTAGGTGCGGTGCTACTGCACAGGGCCGAAAGAAGCTGCAGAGGGTCGTAAATTTAGGCAGCTCCATCTTGGATACTAGCCTGTAAAGTTCCCAGGACGTCATCTTGGAGCGGTGTCAGCGTCCATTATTCAGGACCCCGATCACCCAGGGCATACCCCTTTCTCATTGCTACCATCAGGGGGGAGGTACAGGAGCCTGACGGCACACACTCAGCGATTCAGGAACAGGTTCTTCCCCTCTGCCATCCGATTCCTAAATGTACATTGAACCCGCGCTTACTATCTCACATTTTTATCATATATTATTTCTGTTTTGCACGATTTTTAAAATTCACTATACACCCGATGTATTTATTTTACTTATTTATCTACTTTTTCTATGTTAAGTATTGCATTGACCTGCTGCTGCTCAGTTAACAAATATCACGGCACATGCCGGTGATATTAAACGTGATTTTGATCTTGAGAATATCTGTTTGCATTCGGTACTGCAACGCTCCGGAGAGAGCGAAGGGCCTGTCAAGGCACCGATGAACTCACGGTTCTTCACTGGAACCAAGAAAGAGGTCGTTTTGTGCCACTAGACACGGACTACTGAGGTCAAAAGAGTGGAGCTGTCCCAATGCCAAAGGTTTTGTAATTCAGAAACTCTCCCCCACATGTTTCATGAACAATTCTACTGTATTATGATGATGTGAAAATTGGCCATGAAAGACGTGAAAGCAGAGAATAATAATCTCCTCTCTCTCTCTATCTGTCTGTCTCTCTCTCTGTGACTGTCTCTCTCTCACTCTCCCCTCTCTCCCCTCCCTCTCTCTGTCAGTCTCTCTCTCTGACTGTCTCTTTCTCACTCTCCCCTCTCTCCTTCTCTCCCTCTGTCAGTCTCTCTCTGTCTCTCTCCCTGACTGTCTCTTTCTGTCTCTCCCCCCTCTCTCCCTCCCTCTGTCAGTCTCTCTCTCTGTGACTGTCTCTCTTTCAGTCTCTCCCCTCCCTCTCTTTGTCTCTCTGTCTCTCTCTCTCTCTCTCTGTCTCTCTCTCTCTCTCTCTCTCTCTCTCTCTCTCTCTCTCTCTCTCTCTCTCTCTCTCTCCCCTCTCCTTCTCTCCCTCCCTCCAGTCTCTCTCTGTCTCTCACTCTCCCCTCTCTCCTTCTCTCCCTCCCTCCTTCAGTCTCTCTCAGTCTCTCTCTCAGTCTCTCCCCTCTCTCCTCTCCCTCTCTCTGACAGTCTCTCTCTCCTCTCCCGTCTCTCTCGCTTCTCTCCCTCTCTCGCTCTCACTGTCTCTCTCCTTAAGCCAAATACTCATACCACCCTGCTTTTCAATCACAATATTCAAAGGTAAGCATATACCGCTTTTCTTTAAAAGAGCTTAAGGATAGAATCTGCACGTTTTATTCTAACATCTTCGAATTTTACTCAGTTTTTTTGCGAAATCTACTGAATATTTTATCAATAAATTATGAACATATAGAACTTCATACATCGATATTATTTGACACCTCCCCACACCTGCTACTCAGCTGCTACGCAAAAAGGGTTAACTGCACGTGTCATTTCATTAAATGCCGATATCGTCATTTCCACGGAGGGTTTCAGCGTCTCCAGGGAGTTTCCCTCTCCTATTAATAAGCATCTGAATCACTGAGCTCTCACGGAACAGCCGCTCCGGCACTCACAGTGATTCGCCGATCCACACAGCGGGACAGAGAGAGCACGCTGCAGAAGGACGGTTTGCTGGTTCCGTAATGGATCAGAGTCCGGGAACAGCAGCGTGGAGTGTGGCAGAAATTCCGAAGAATGCCTTCTGGGCTGCTCAGTTTGTCTTTGCGAAGTATGAATGGATGACCTTAGATCTTCGAATTACGTATGCGTTAAAAACAATTCAAATGATTTTCTTTCCCGTCCTCGCTATCATTGCTCTTCCCGGTAAGTCTCTCGAAAGCTCAACTATGCAACACTTTTAAACTGTTTTCTAATGTTTATCGCCCATTTGAAATCATTGCTGCTGTCGCACACTGCGGATAAGACATTTTGATAGCTTCAAATTCTGCAGCGATGCTGTTCCCTGTGACTCCTGGCACTGCGCAGGTCGGTGATGTAACCGGTAAACTCTGTCCAGCCGTTGCACACATCATGACATGGCCGGGGCTTTGATATTTTGCCTCTGGAAACGTTGCTTCTTTTCTGTCGCTTCATCTCCCCTCGAGAACATCAGCTGCCGAATCAAGTTGCTTCCAGACCTTGTGTTTACAATGCAAATTAATTTTCCAAATCCAAATATTTGGAAATATAATCCAAATCCGCAATATTCTCGCAGCCAACTGCCCTGTCGACTAAGCGGCAGCCACAAATCTACAAACTAACCACAAGCCGGACAAATTCGTAACAGAAAATGTTTCCTGATGTGTATCACTTGAATATTTTTTTTCTCCTCCTCGCAGTGAACCTGGTGACGATTTTAATCCTGTCCAGAGGAAAGTGCGGTCTCTCCAGAGTTGTCACTCGGTACCTGGTTGCCATGGCAACGGCGGATCTTATGGTCGTTGTCCTGGACCTGATTTTGAGCAAGATCCCGTACACTTATGTGCCAATGAAACTTTTCCTCTGGGCCAGGGATACACCAGTGTGTAAAATCCACGCCGTCCTGGTTTACGCCGCCACCGATTGTTCGGTCTGGTTCACCGTCACTTTCACCTTTGACCGGTTTGTGGCCATTTGTTGCCAGAAGCTGAAAACAAAATATTGCACCGGGAAAACTGCGTCTGTGATTCTGGGAACAGTGACAGTGATCAGCTGCTTAAGGAACATTTACTGGTATTTTCGGCTCGTAGGGCATTATTCATGGATAATTGCTCCATTTATTTGTATGCAAACCACGTATTATTTGTCTTTTTCTGTCACAATGCCAATAGACTTATTTCATTACCTTCTCACCCCTGTAATCCCATTCCTGCTGGTTCTGCTGACGAATGCATTGACCGTCCGGCATGTTTTAGTCACCAGCAGAGGGCGCAGGAGACTCCGGTGTGCTGACAAGGGACAGGGTGCCGGGGACCCGGAGATGGAAAGCCGCAGGAAATCCCTCGTTTTACTGCTGATCATCTCTGGCAATTTCGTCCTGCTGTGGGGACCATTCACTGTTTATTCTTTGTGGATCGTATTGTCTCGTATCTCTGCGGTGAAGCCTCCTCCGGATTCTCTGCGAGAACTGGGCTCGATGCTGCAGCTTCTGAGCTGCTGCACAAACACGGCTCTTTACGCCGTCACCCAGACCAAGTTCAGGGAGCAACTGAAGGACGCGATGAAACATCCCCTGGCTCTCATTGCTGGAAGGATGTCATGAATTAATGATGTTTCCCTGCCTGGCTCAACTAATTCACCACATTGTAGACAATCTCTGCACCAAAGGGGACCCGTGTAAATACGTGTTCGTCTCATTCCGCACCCGCTTTACTATCGCGCATGATTCCTCACTCCAGCTCAACTGACGACCCTTTGAATCGTTTTTTTTTCTGCATTCACCAGTGTATATTCCCCTCTCTTCCCGAGTGGGACGACCTACGTTTGTCAGTGTAGATCAGCGCCGCCCTGGTGACCCACAGTTCTGTCTTGCAAGTCCCACCGTCCACCTGGTGCGGATGCACTGCCCCGCTCCAGCGTGAGATTCTGTGTTCCCGAAACCTCTCCTGTTCAGCGGTCCAGTTCCCCCAGTTCGCAGTTCGAGACTGGAGATCGTGTCCCGGGTATCGCTGACCGAGACCAAGGATTCCGGAAACTTCTGGCAATCTCAGTGTTAACGGAAGCTTGAAAAGTCGATGCTAGTTTTGTGGAAATGCGAATGTCAGTCCGCAATGTGGGGTGCAATTGCTGTAGTTTTTTATAAAGCCTCAGTCTGGTCGAGGGGGGAAGGCGAGGACAGACACGTCGCCGGATTCCAATGTGAAAGAAACGCGGGGGAAATACAGCGCACATATTTTGGTGTTTTACCTATAGGGATCGAGAGACTGAAAACTCTGGAACTGCGCGTTCCTTCAGACTTAGCACAGACCTAATGCCATTGGCGTGTGTTCCAAACTCACCTGACCTCCCCAAATCCGTCAAAGTCATTCAGAGTCATTGGAGCAGCCGGTAAAATGGGCTGAGAAGTGGTCGATGTAATTTCATTCAGGGAACTGCGAGCTGTTGCGTTAGGAGGATTCACACGTTGAATGTTGGGGCAGCGATGAGTGCGGTGGAACAGGGGGATCTGGGAATAGAGATCCATAATCTCTCGAAAGCGGCATCAAAGTAAAGAGGGTATTTTGTACATTGACCTTCATATGTTAAGGTATTGGGTATCGGTGATGAGATGTTATGTTGAAGTTTTACGACGTCGCTGAGGCCGAATTAGGAGCATTGTATGCAGATCTGGTCACCTTTCAGAAGGAACGATATCCATAAGATTGAATGAGTTCATAGAGATTTTACGAGACTGTTGCGGGGTATTAAGGACAGAGCTATAAGTATAACTTGAACAGGTTATCGCTTTATTCCCTGAATCAGAGGAGAAACGCGAGTGATCTGACCTACACTTCAACATGGAGTAAACAGAGCGATCACGACTGCTGGTGGCGCATCACTGACGCTCTGGTATTGTCACAGTGTATTCAGACCGGTCACTGACCACAGGGACAAGGCTTCTCCCTCAATATCGGCAATCGTGTTAGAAATGTTTCTATCAGGTCCATGAATATCTGCACAGATCATCTCATTGCTCATTCAGAACTTCCTTCACTAAACTAACACTGCCGTTACATTTCCTGTCCCAACTCGGGCACGGCAGTGACGTTCATATTTAAACTCGTCAATAATAATACCCCATAATCATCGACCACGGACTGTGACTGAATATCCGAGCACAATATTACATTTAGTTCTAAATACCCAACCCTTATTCTGCATATTAAATTGTGAATTTTCCATCAAGAGCCGAAGTGTACAATCACGGGATGACTCAATCACAGTTGTGCGTTTGCGAAAAATTATTATTTTATTAAGACAAGTTATTAAACGATCTCCAATTAAAACACGAATCCCTATGTTATTCCAATCTCAGGATACGTTAGAAATCACCGTATCGAAGTGAGTCTATCATCAAAATCCATATATGTTACCATATCCTATCTCAAGATCTTTTTCTTTTCTGGCTGTTACAGGAGGGTGTGGAAGAAAATTAAACTATTTTCCCCCAACTGCTACACATAAGCAGATAGCCGCTGCCAAACAATTGAGAAGGTGCGTTTTAAAGATTTGTGATTGTGAGTCTGTACGCAGCAGATCTGCAGACGGAGAAGGACGTGAATTAGTTCCGAATGGGATCGGCACAAACTCTCCACTCGGCATACTGACCGTGTGTCTGTGACGTCCTGGAGAGACATCGCCAGGACTGAAGAGGTCAGCAGACCCGAACACAAACTGAATGGTATGCTAACATGTTAGAGCCATCAAAGCCGTAATTTGGACCTTCAAAAAGACACTTCAGTTCAATAAACAGAACTCTGTGATTTTATTGACACCTCAGCGCTGCTGTGGGGAATAATGGGGACACGATTTTTTTCTTTCATCCCGCCCCTCCCCCACCTAATTAGCTTTATCTATCGCCTTCTATCTTTTATCACCTCCAGCTTCATATTCTAGCTCGATCCCCCATTATTTCCAGTGTGATTAGACCATTATATACAGGAGCAGGAGTAGTCCACTCGGCCGATCGCGTCTTCTCTCCCAGTCTATCATAGCTCATTTATAACTACTCTTAACCCCATTCTCCCGCCTTCTCCCCGTGACGTGGCATCCAGACTAACCAGGAACCAACCAATCCACGCTTTAGTATACTCAGTGTTTTGGCGTCTCCAGCCGTCGATGGCAATGAATTACACAGGTTCAACACCACCTGGCTGAGCGAATTCCTTCTCATCTCTGCTCTAAATGGTCGTCCTTCTGTACTGACGCTGTGCCCTCTGGTCCTGTTTCCACAGTTACTCCATCGAGTCCTTTGGGTATTCGATAGATATCCATAAATCCACCCTCCTTGTTCTGAACTCAGGCGAGTACAGGTTCAGAACCTTCAAACTCTCCTCATACGCTCAGCCGTGAATTCCCGGAATCATTCTAGTGAGCCCCCTCTGGACCGTTCCCAATACCAGCACTACCTTTCTGAATGAGGTGTCCCAAACCGATCACAATACTCCGTGCCGAGTGATGAACGCGGAGAAATGCCCGCTGAAACGGTTATCTACATTCGTTAATCATAGAGCGACAAGTTGGTTTCTGCAGTAGAATTAAGTCAAAAGCCATGTTTCTTCCATAAGCTATCCACTTGCCGATATGTGGAATCACGGTTAACAACTGAGATCTCTGACATGCGCATGCGTTTACTGGTGATATATTTCACTCGCCTCTGAGAAGTAATTCGCTCAGAGATGAAATGTGCCCGTCATCAGATATGTAATATGTAAGGATCAGTTCAGCTGTTCACCCGGATGGACGCTCTGTAGAACATGGGGACAGTCGGGGACGGGGCACTCGTGTCCCGACCGTTCTTTCTTTATTTTTATTTTCATTCTCTCCGTTCGGTCTCATTCTTTTATCTGATTATGTTCCCGGTGTTTTACTCCGGGCTGGTCCAGTCAGAATAGATCAGCTCCCTTTTCCCCATCCTCCTCGCTGTTTCTCATTTTCCTATTTAGTGATGTTCACGGTGTTTTACTCCGGGCTGGTCCAGTCAGAGTGGATCAGCTCCCTTTTCTCCATCCTCCCCGCTGTTTCTCATTCTCCTATTTAGTGATGCTCCCTGTGTTTTACTCCGGGCTGGTCCAGTCAGAGTGGATCAGCTCCCTTTTCCCCATCCTCCTCGCTGTTTCTCATTTTCCTATTTAGTGATGATCACGGTGGTTTACTCCGGGCTGGTCCAGTTAGAGTGGATCAGCTCCCTTTTCTCCATCCTCCTCGCTGTTTCTCATTTTCCTGTTTAGTGATGTTCACGGTGTTTTACTCCGGGCTGGTCCAGTCAGAGTGGATAAGCTCCCTTTTCTCCATCCTCCTCGCTGTTTCTCATTTTCCTATTTAGTGATAATCACGGTGTTTTACTCCGGGCTGGTCCAGTCAGAGTGGATCAGCTCCCTTTTCTCCATCCTCCTTGCTGTTTTTCATTTCCCTATTTATTGATGATCACGGTGTTTTGCTTCTGATTTCACTCCCGATCCCTTCGATTCCTCCAGAAACTTCCCCGCTTATGTCTTCATCCTCGCCGGTATACGAATATAGATTGGTGTGTTGCCGCATGAGGAATCATTATTGGACCTTCACACATCGGAGTCGTGTGTTTTGTTTTCTTTCTCGACAATCTTTCCATCTCCGGACTGCTCCCTCTTTGTTCTTCCACATCTCTGTTCACCTCCCAAGGCACCGTGACAATTTGCTTCTTTGCTTCTCCCTCTGTTCTCTGTTTCTCTCCGACCACACGTCCGATCCCCTACTGAGCAAAGTACATCTCATTGTAGCGTTTCGGAACATATATTTACACTGATCATAAATGTACGCTGCACTTTAAAGAACTTACAAAGCCACCAGAAAAAAATCTTCTGATCTTTCTCTCTCTCTCTCTCTCTCTCTCTCTCTCTCTCTCTCTCTCTCTCTCTCTCTCTCTCTCTCTCTCTCTCTCTCTCCCTCTCCCTCTGCAACTAACTGGACTTTAACTTGCAATGTAATCTATTTTTGAAAAAAAAGGAAATATGATACTGGAGATCCGAATTAAAACAGAAATTGCAGAAAACGCTCCGCTGATGATGTAGGTTCTTTTTAAAATAATAATTGATATTTGAGGTGTCTGTAGTTACTGTTCACCACAAGGAAAAACACCACAGTACCTAGTGTCTGTGGATTCGAACACGGTATCTTCTTCCATTCATCATCTGATGGGTCTTCCACCCGATCGGAGTTTCACCACAAGGAGAAACACCACAGTACCTCGTGTCTGTGGATTCGAACACGGTATCTTCTTCCATTCATCATCTGATGGGTCTTCCACCCGATCGGAGTTTCACCACAAGGAGAAACACCACCGTACCTCGTGTCTGTGGATTCGAACACGGTATCTTCTTCCATTCATCATCTGACGGTCTTCCACCCGATCGGAGTTTCACCACAAGGAGAAACACCACCGTACCTCGTGTCTGTGGATTCGAACACGGTATCTTCTTCCATTCATCATCTGATGGGTCTTCCACCCGATCGGAGTTTCACCACAAGGAAAAACACCACGTACCTCGTGTCTGTGGATTCGAAAACGGTATCTTCTTCCATTCATCATCTGATGGGTCTTCCACCCGATCGGAGTTTCACCACAAGGAGAAACACCACAGTACCTCGTGTCTGTGGATTCGAACACGGTATCTTCTCACATTCATCATCTGATGGGTCTTCCACCCGATCGGAATTTCACCACAACGACAAACACCACCTTACCCCCGTGTCTGTGGATTCGAACACGGTATCTTCTCACATTCATCATCTGGTGGGTCTTCCACCCGATCGGAGTTTCACCACAAGGAGAAACACCACAGTACCTCATGTCTGTGGATTCGAACACGGCATCTTCTTCCATTCATCATCTGGTGGGTATTCCACCCGATCGGAGTTTCACCACAAGGAGAAACACCACAGTACCTCGTGTCTGTGGATTCGAACACGGTATCTTCTTCCATTCATCTTCTGATGGGTCTTCCACCCGATCGGAGTTTCACCACAAGGAGAAACACCACAGTACCTCATGTCTGTGGATTCGAACACGGTCTATTCTTCCATTCATCTTCTGATGGGTCTTCCACCCGATCGGAGTTTCACCACAAGGAGAAACACCACAGTACCTCGTCTCTGTGGATTCGAACACGGTATCTTCTTCTATTCATCTTCTGATGGGTCTTCCACCCGATCGCAGTTTCACCACAACGACAAACACCACAGTACCTCGTGTCTGTGGATTCGAACACGG